>NC_056745.1:1141541557-1141544057 GCF_019279795.1 Protopterus annectens
TGGCCTAGACTTGTAAAGTCTCCATGCCCATTAGCCTAGTACACACCTATGAACCTATGAATCTAAGTAGTCAGACAAGGAGAGAAATGGCTTATATTTCCTGCATTGGTCTCAAATGATTATGAAGAAGAGAATCTGCAGCTAGGAAGCAGTAATTTAAAAAGAAAATCAATGTTTACAAAGCAAGTAATATAACCCGGGATACAACACTTAAATAAAATGAAAACAAAAGATAGAAAAAAGAAGCAATATTACTGAGATGAAGGCTTTATACAAAGCTCAACATATTAAATAATCAATCATTATATATAGAGTCATGGATATATGACCGGGATACCCCAGGGATCCATTCTTGGCCCTATGCTCTTCAATATCTTCATAATGATTTCCATGCAGCCATTCCTAAGACTAAGATAGTACAATATGCAGATGACTCAAGTTTAGTTTGCTCTGCATCAAACCTCCCTGAGCTCCAAACAAAAACTCAAGCTGCCTTCTCAACTACTGAGAACTGGATGCTCCAAAATCACCTCTCTTTGAATGCCAACAAATCAAAGCTCCTTCTATTCTCTCCCTCAAAATCTATCCACCTAGACAAAACCTCTTTCAAGATTACAAGCCTTGCCAACTCCACTATAGAAGTTGTTCCTTTTGCTAAACTTCTTGGAGTTACTATTGACGAACACCTAAAATCTGATACCTATATTCAGCTAAATATAAATAAATCCCATCAGAAACTTGGCATGCTGTATGGAAACACCCACTTCCTCTCCCCCTGAACAAGACAGATCCTCTCAACTACCTTCCTACTACCCTCACTAATGTATGGTGCTCCCCTACTAACCAACCTATCTTCCTCCATCTCTTCTAAATTAGAATCCTGTTACAATAAAATCTCAAAGTTTGCCACCACTTCCAAATACTTCACTCACCACTGTAACCCCCTCCACCAGCTGCAATGGCTAGAACTCCCAAACTACCTTGACTACCTCCAACTCATCACCGCTCACAAGCTTATTTTCAAACCAACTATATGCCCAGCACTAACAAACATCTTAACATTATACACCCCAAACAGAACTCTAAGATCTACCCACCAAAATCTAATCTATGTTTATAAACCAAACCATCCTGCTGGTCAACTTCTCCTATCCTTTTCTGTCGCCAAAAAATGGAATTCTCTCCCTCCATTTCTAAGAATTTCTGAGAACTCTGAACACTTCAAAACTCAGCTGCATTCTTACCTCTCCCAAAAATGGAAATGCAAATGTACTCTACCTACCTAACCTGCTTACTACATAAATACTTTATAACACACAACGTTTGTTCTTCCTTACACATTATTGATTAACCTTATGTACTGCCGTCATGCTAATACTACCTCTATACCACTCTCAGAGGATTTAAACCTCTGTATTAATTTAACTCATGCTAATATTCATGCATAAAGAACTCATCCATGCTAATGTTACTTCTATATCATTCTCAGATGATTTAAACCTCTATATTAATTTAACCTTGTACTACTGTTCTCAACCACTAAACATGTAAATATGCTTTACATCCTTCTCCAAGCTGCTGTTTAACTTTTGTTTAGTTTTTGCTATTTTGTATGTAAAATTTGCTTAGTTTGTTTCTGTTTCCACTATGTATTGTACTTCATATTGTGGAGCTTGTACTATGTATTATTGGAGCTTTTCTCCCCGGACCTCCACTGAAAACGGGCTCTTTGAGCCCAGTGAACCACCCTGGTCATCAAACTGGAAATAAATAAAATAAATAAATAAATATCAGCAGAATGAATAAATCAATAATAACATGCAAGCTTGTTAGCACTAGAAGTAGAAGGGACCATCTAGGTTGTTGGCCCATGTAATGCTCACTGCTTTGTAATATTACACACCTAGCGATACTGTTTGATGTTGAGATGTAAGAGGTGGTGAGTGATGTACATCTAGAGGTAGTGAGAAGCATGAAAATATTCATAACATTATCATAAGTTCAAAACCATTACCCATTCAGCTTCTGCTAACACAAAACCACAAAAAAAAAAGAACCAAGGAATGAATCAATGTCACCAACAAGGACCACTCTAATGTTAAAAGTAATGCAGTCAAGCACTTTTGTCTTCGAACACGCCTTCTTCAAAACTGCTAAACCCTTCAGTTCACACAATTAAATATCCCACCAACATCATAACCAACCATGCACAACTTAGTAAATAATAACAACTTTATTATTTATTAAGTCGTGCATGGTTAGTTAATTTTAAGTGTTTAAATGACCAGTTTTATGGTTAATTAGTTTGATTATTTTTTTGGTTGGATGAATCACATGATATGATGTTGGCGGGATATTTAATTGTGTAAACTGAAGGGGTCTTGTTTGAAGATGAAAGCACTTGACTGCATTACTTTTAACATTAACGTGGTCCTTGTTGGTGACATTTAGCTTCTGCTAACCAATCGTCCCAGTCTACATAGGGCCTAAAGCTGAGCAC
>NC_056745.1:1141549057-1141661557 GCF_019279795.1 Protopterus annectens
GTGTGTGTGTGTGTGTGTGTGTGTGTGTGTGTGTGTGTGTGTGTGTGTGTGTGTGTGTCTGTGTGTGTGATGTGAGTCTTCTCACCTTGTCACAAAACCACCACACATGTAAATTGTCTCCCCTCTCTTCACAAGAATTAGAGCAAATTACATCCGCCCACCAGCCTTCTGGTCTTAATCTCCTAGGTGTCTTGTACCAGCAAGTGGTCTTTGCTCCAGACTTCACTCTTGTTAATCCATCTTTTCTTTATCTTGATCTTCCCTCCCAAAAATACTCTGAAAATCCCTATAAATGACCCAATTTCTTCTGGTTTACTTTCTTTATCTTAACATCCTCGGGCATTCCCCATCCTGCCACATTGATATCAAACTTCTATTTAATCTTACAAATTATTTTTTCTTTCTTTCTTAATATATTGTTCACATGTCCTCTGTATCACCTTCACCATTTTATACTGTAGACTAAGTGGAATATATCATGAAACAGAGAGCTAACAGCACAGTCATTACCATATTTCAGTTCTATTCCTAATATATTTATCTTCTTTGACTGTCTGGTTAGTAAACCATTGAAATTCTATCATATGTCCTCTCAGTTTCTATCATATTGCTCACATGTGGTTGCCTATACACTTAATCCCAAATATTTCCTCATATCCCCTTAAACACAGCTATCCAGTTTCTGAAGTACAACCTTTGCTATCATAACTGCAGAATATTTGGATGGCACCTTAGCCATAACATATCCTGGAAATTACTAAAACAGTTATAGCATGCCAGCAAAATGTCTAGCACATCTCTCAAGATAACCCTATAGCCATACACAACCATCACATCTCCCAAGAGAATGATGTAGTCATGCTCAACTAGGTTAAAAGTACTACAGCCCAATTTCTCCATCTTTCTCCCTTAAATATTTTTGCACTGTCTGAGACAGCTTTTCCATAACATAAACTTGGACATAGGTAGAGAAGCATACCAAGGGTACCTGGTATTGTCATACTTTTAATTTTCCCATCTTGACTGCAGTTCTTAATTAATGTTCATTATATAACATCCTTAACTCTTACATATATCTACTGTCAACTACTTCTAGCTGTAGACTATCATGCATTTTCTCTGATTCTGATAAATAGACCCTGCCTGGGATTTAGAAAGGTTATCACTAAGTGTACACTAAGTGTACACATTCCATATTCAGGAATATCCCTGCTACATTGCTTGCGCTGTTTATTCACTCAGAAAGATTACACTAAGTGTACACTTAGTCTACATGTTGTGGTAACCTTTATGATTCTCCCTTGATATTTAAAGCTGCAATAAAATCAGTAGGACATCTAAAATTAGGAGAAAGAAGGTGGGAGTTATGCATGTGTTGTCTATTTACTCAAAACAGTGTACACTTATTGTAGGCATTCATAAGTCTGACTCCCCTCTCCCTGATCAACCTGCTTTAAAGCCTAATTTCTGTATACAGATTAACATAAATCTTCTTGAATGCCTCCCTTGTCTCCATATGACTTATCACTCTTTCCTCTATTACCTTTTAGGACTCTCATCCAGACCTCCCTTCTCTGCTTTTTAACTTCTATATCAGCAGTTTAGTTTCAATCTTTCCTGCTGTTTGCCATGCAACTCCTCTCCTCACAGTTTACCCACAACTTTTCTCTCTGCCAAGTGTTTTACTTCCTCAATTAAGTCCATAATCCTTATCTTCTCTCTCTCATCCTCTCTCTGTCTTCCTCTCCCCCTTGCAATTTCCTGAACTCCATTTCTCCTGCTTTAATTGTATTTCCTTGTGATCTCCTTTCTAGGTCCCCAAAACACACAATCTTATTCCCTCTGCCTCATTTGTCCATCTTCTCCCTAATTCTAATTTTCTAAATTGCTTCACCATCTCTTTATTCTCTTAATATCCTCTTAATATAGTTCACATTTCCACACTTTCTTGGGTTCCACCTCAACTCTTTATTTTCAGCCTCCTCTATCCACTACTTCTTTAACACCAGTACATGATCATTATCCGCGGTGGTGGTGCTACGGTAGCGTTGTTGCCTCACAGTAAGATGCTGTCTGGTTCAACTCTCGGCTAGAGCGTCTTCTGCGTGGAGACATGCATGAATGGGCGTACCTTCGTTGAAGGTTGTATATCAGGGCTGGCAACTCGGTACGTAAAAATCAACTGCCAATCATTAGCAGACTGGAGTTCCGCTGTGGCGACCCCTAACCAGGAAAAGCCAAAAGACACAACATCATAGTCTTAACTAAATATGCACTCCCTGTACCTCACCCACTGTTACCTCATTCACAAAAATTCTATCCATTCTGCTTGCCTGCTTACATTCATCTCTTGAAGCAATTAGACTTTCTAACTCCCACCCCCTGTTTTTCACTAGATAACTGCCAGTATCCTACAGTCCCTTAATTAATATTCTGAAGATTATAGAGTGAAAGTCTACTGCAAAAGGAAGAAAGATACCAGCAGCTGTAGCATCAAAATTTCTTTAATCTGATGGTAGTACAAGCTGCATATCCCTCAGGTGGGATGAGTGCACAAACCGGTTTCGGCAAACCATTCTAACGTTATGCCATTTTATATGAATATTCTGTAGCTTCTGCTGCCATTGTAAGTCATCCCCAACATTATAGTCTCTACCATTCTTACAGTCCTTACCAGGGGTGTCCTTAATTAATGTAGCAAGTCATCTTAACACAAACCTCTTGGGTGTCCTACCATTTGTTTTTTTTTATTTTAAAGCAGCAATTTTTGCATTCTAACTTTGAGTTCAATTTTCTAAATCCTCATTTTTATTAAGCAGGGTGTCCACAATGTATCTGAGTTTGTTTGTGTGTCTCATCTTCTTGCCACAGTACAGAGTGTTGACAGGCCATTTTCTAAACAAATTCTTATATATATAAATATATATATATATGGTTCCCTATCAGAAGCCTGAAACACTATAAGCCTGAAAATCAAAATCCTGAAAACTATAGACTGAAAGTTCAAAATCCTGAAAGACCAAAATCCTGAAACTCAAAATCCTGAAAACACAAATAATGCTAATATGTCACTATAAAGACACTAATATCTACCAACTGACCCTGACCCTAACCCTAACCCTAAGGTCCGTCACTATCGCGCACTCACCTGACCCGCGCCCTAACCCTAACTCACTTAAACCGCCCCTAACCCCAATATTTGTCACTATTGCATACATGCCTAACCTGCCCTAACCCTAACTCACTTAAACCGCCTAACCCTAACATAAAACCAGCCCGACACTTACCTGAACCCAACGCATGACCCAACACCACAGGGCTAACAATAGCAAAGCCACAATGACGTCAGTATGTCCATTTTGTGTTTTCAGGATTTTGAGTTTCAGGATTTTGGTCTTTCAGGATTTTGAACTTTCAGTCTAGTTTTCAGGATTTTGATTTTCAGGCTTATAGTGTTTCAGGCTTCTGATAGGGAACCATATATATATATATATATATATATATATATATATATATATATATATATATATAGGTTTACTATCACATTGTCGATCCCGTTTTGTGCGACGCGCATTGCCCGAACGCGGAACTGCAAACGTCACTACACCGACGCCCAGATGTGCGAACGGCAAAATCTCGCCCCCATCCGACCCATGGTAGCATGGGTGTGGAGGTGTTGCGCGGCCGGTAATGTCGATCGTCGGAGTTTTGCGGTTTCGGTTCGCTATCGAAATGGTTTTGGTGTTTCGGTTCGCGCAAACGCGTCGATGGGGTCGCCGTTCGCACGGAGTGCATTCGAACATTTAATAGTAAACCATATATATATATATATATATATATATATATATACATATATATATATATATATATATATATATATATATATATATATAAATGGTTAATGTGTCCAGCATACCTGCAATTCTGTCTAGTTTCTCCTTCATTTTTTGATATTTACCCAGCCAAAGTAATCCAAATTGACATCTGCATACACCTTTGGGGATTTAGTATATTTTCACATAGAATACCCCATCACTGTATAGTACTATAGGGTTGCAGAGAAGGCTGCTAAGTAATCTCAATAGGAAATAAGGGATAGATGGTTATTTAGCATCAGAAGTTGACTACAAGATGGACCTCGGAAGGTAACAGGTCAAAGGAAATGTAGAACAAGTAACAGAGTGCTACATGGACTGACTGACCATGTACCCTGTACTCCAGCGACATTTTTTGGACAGGATTACAATTTATAGAAAAGATAATAAAGCACTTTACTAACAACATGAAAGTAGGGGCAGCAGTAGGGGATGGAATGGGTTAGCATTAATTCTGATTTGAGAAAACTAACAGTATGGGTTGACAGATGACAGCTGGCATTCAGTGCTGCAAAGTTTGAAGTAGTACAGCTATCTCTAACCTCAGAATATTCTATATGGTGATGTGTACTGCTTAAAGTTGTAGAACAGGAAAGACACCCTGGTCCTAGGGAGCTCCCGACCACAGCAAGTTATCTTAGCTTGATATTTTGTAACATGTCTGTCAAACCAACAAAAGCTAGTACAGCAAGCTTGTGTACTTAATAAACCAGTGGATAATCTTATGTCAAGCAAAGTTCCTCATTAGCACTCTTCAAGAAAAATCGTGATGAGTGGATGGGAAATAGGAAATACACCCCGGGGATCATTTCTGTGGCTCTGCTCAACAGGGGCACAGGAAATTAACTTTCTTGGGTGGCGTAAGCCTGGGAACCTTGTTGGCTAGGCTTACTTAGGCCCTTGGGCTGATAGCCTGGTACCTACCTATGAACCTTTGAACCTATGAACTCTCATTTATATCTCCTTTAAAATTAAAAGATAACTCTGTTTACAGTAGCAGTGTTTTGTCAAGCAACAGCCTTCACATTTCCATTAAATTTTTCACTACTGTCATAGTGCCTCTGGCTTTGTTCAGTCCTGCTGATGGACATTATCTCCACTAAAATTAACCACATAGCCATGTTTAGGTACCTGCAACAGCTATGGCTGCAGGGGGCCCTTAATCATACTTGCCTGTGTGTGGGCCCCACAAAAACTGCTTCTGCCTGGGGAAAAGTGAGTAAACAAATGCATCTGACCATGTTAGGATAAAGCTGATAATGAACATGAGCAAGGTAATCCCAGTGTGACTGTTCTCAGTGCATACTGTGGATTTTATGAAGAGCTAATGCTTCCAATCTTCGGGGATGGCTGTTTTCTCTTTCAGGGAGTTTTATAAATACTGGCAGAACAGCAGACACTTTGACTCTCAATTTCTTTGCTCAAGAATTCTGAGCAAAGCCAAAAATAATAGTGACTCAAAATCAGGAACACGTTTTAAATATTACTCTAATTCACTTACAAAGTTGATAGAATAACACATTTTGCATCAACATGCATTTTTTGAACAATAAGAAGCATGAAACTCTAATCTCTGTATTTATTGACTGTAATCCTGAATGATTTACCAGCAAATCAAACATTTTGCAAGGAGACAGAACAAAATTATGAGGCAAAATCATGGCAGTCTGTGAAATCAGGGACAATGACAGATATGCACTACTCTTCAGTGAGATAAATAAAAGTGACTGAAGCCTGCTGCTGTTAAATAACAGTTACTAATCTAATGTGGCAGTACCAGTGTTGCACAATATATTGCTATTTGCTGAAATATGACCTATGACTGTGTTTGTGTGTGTGTGTGTGTGTGCACATGTCCAAAAAAAAAAATCACTGATTTTTTTCTCTGTACACACCCAATAATTCCAGGACACATACATTATACTTCTGGCTATCAGTAAAAAATGAAGTTAACAAGTAATTGTATTTCAAAAGTAAGGTATAAAATATATCACAGAGCATTCAGACACTTAAATCATCTATGAAACTTCCCAGACTGTATGAATGGATTTTGACTTAGCAGTGGCTTCGTCTCTCAACTACAACCATTCAAAAACTAGTCCTGCTCAGAAGTATGTGTATTGAATGTTTCTGTAGGTTTTGTGGGGGGATGGGGATTGTGTGGTCATTACTTCTTCAATTTTCATCATAGTCAAACTTTAGAGGTGTATGCAGGAGGTCATTATAGCTTGTGTTTGAGCTGGGGACAATGTGATCATTGTTTTTTTTTACTTTTCTCACAATCCTCAGAGGTTGCTATAGCTCGTGTAGGAGCCATGTACTCTCTGCAGGCAGTAAAGTGGAATACATTACTGTAATCATTATTTTTTCACTTTCCTCACAACCACACATCAGGCACGTATACAGGTGGCTGCCTTTGGGGGTTAGGAGTGAGGAGAGAGGTATGGGTAGTGAGGAGGCATGCTATGTATATGTATGATGGCAGTCACATGAAATAGAAAACCAAAGAAACCGTGTTGGGTAAAACCTTGGTGCAGAAATAAATCCAAATGAAAGGTAAAAAGTAAAAAATGCACCAAGATAACACACAGCAAACGTTTAATCACAGCAAAGTACAAAGTGGTAAGCGCTTTCACAACCGAAGTTGCTTCATCAGACACCACAGTAAAAAATGCACAGGTTTAAATAGAGATTCTAAAATGCCAATTAATCAATTTTTTTACTGTGGTGTCTGATGAAGCAACTTCAGTTGTGAAAGCGCTTACCACTTTGTACTTTGCTGTGATTAAACGTTTGCTGTGTGTTATCTTGGTGCATTTTTTACTTTTTAGTCACATGAAATACATGATTTTGGCCATTTGAACATCTGCTTTGACCCCAGTCTAACTCCAGAGGACTGCATAGGCAGTGACTGTCTTTTCTGGGGGGTTATTGAGACAGGCAGTACTCCCAGATAGGAACTGTGTATCCTCAAAACAGTTTGCTCATTTATTGTGAGCTACCATTTTGTCAGCTTTGAACACTAAGCTTTGAGCACAACATATGTCTTTCTTGAATGAACAAAAATAAGACCAAAACTCTTTTCTTACTCATGATTTTTATTTAGTCCTCCACTGAGTTAAAGGTTGGGAAAATGCTCTAAAATGCATCCCAGTGCATCTATAACCCTATGGTTTCTGGGGGCACTGGCTTAATTGAGTTTGTTTTGCTGTCTTGGTCAGGAAAGGTGTGCTAAAAGGAGGCAAGGAAAACAAAAGTTGAACAGCAACACTGAATGTCTTTCCTTAATCATAATTTCTGTTCAAGCTATCAGTGAATGATCTTTAATCATAATTTTTCTTCAAAACACCATTGGATGAAAAGGTTGTCTAAAAAGAAAAAGAATGCATATAGAGCACATAGAATATTATGGCTTCTTGAAAAAGCTAAACCATTAAGGCAAAAGGAAGAAAAAGATAATGTACATGACGTAGGGAGCCCAAGATGGCGGAAACAGGATGGAGCACTGGTGGGTGTGTGTGTGTTGGGGGGATGAAGCAGTAGCACCGCCTAGGGTGCCATTTCTTCTAAGTACAACCCTGTACATAGAGCCATTGTAATGTATTATTATGGCAACAAAATGCCAATAACTGTGAATGTCCCTTTGTGAGATGGGCCAACATAGTGTTGTACACAAGCCTGTCATAATGTAAGAGCATTGCAGCTACAGGTCAGTCTGTGCATACTACTCCTAAAAGTTTGCAGCATAAACTAAGGTTTGCTTAGGAGAGGTGCTGTTGAAATAGAATCTCAAGCCATTTTTATATTAATGTTTTGTACTAAAAAGTTATGTATCTTCAGAAGCTAGTTCAGGTTAACAACCACAAACAGTATAGTGAAAAAGCAACTGTTGGTGTTGCAGCCCCTCTAAATCAGTTGTATGTTTGGCTCTGCAGAGTTACCTACTTATTGAATTAATGAAGTATTGTTTGGGTTTGTTTATGAAATGGTTCAGGAAACAGCAGAAGACCTGCCATATTCCCTGAAGAAGAATATGAAAAAGTTATCTGCAACTGATGATAAAATTTAAGGTTATTTTAAAAGATTAGAGTAGTAGACCACTGAGATGAATTCAATATTAACCAAACATTTGATTACATTACTGAGCCTCAAGTCTTTAAAGAAGTTAGCAATTAAGTTATTGACCATCAAGTCAGAACTGAACAATAAAAAAGTAAAATAACTGATGTGGAGGACAGAGCCACATGGAAAATATCAGACTGGTTTGTATACTGACAAGGAGGAAGGTGGACATTTTGAATTAATTCAACAGCTAGTAGCTAAATAAGCAGGTATGGCTTCTACTGAGATTCTTATTGAAATTGTATCCAGTATCGAAGCAGAGCTAGACATATTATTGTAAAGTTTGCTGCTTATGCATTAAAAGAAAAACAATCTGGCAGTCTTGCAGAACCTGGTAACTAGCCAATGCACAATAATAATATGGTATTTTATGAAGAGAGTTTCTATACTGAAATCATGAGACAAATGACAAAGTTTAAATTAATCACAATGAATTTTAAACCAAATTAAAATGAGATTTAGAACTTTGTACCATGAGTATTTCAAAGTGCTTCTACTTTCCGGTAGAAAACAATTTCTAAACACAGTTGAGTCTATTACTTGTGCAGCAAGTGGTTTCAAGTTTTTGTGTGTGTGTCCCAAAATGGTGGTGAGAAGACTGATTTCAGATGTGGCTGACTCAGCAGATAGCCTAAGTGTAGGAAGACTGAGGGATTCTGAGTCATATCCATTGTTGAACTAAAGTATGCTACTTTTAAAGAAGTCAGATTATCTGTTTAAATTATTGATAACCTTGTACTTGACTGAGTAGTATAAGCCTGATTAGTGTACCCTTTTCATGGAACTCTGTACATGTGAGAATTCAAAGACAATATTTTTGATGGTAAAGTCTGGAAATTTGATGGGTGTCCTGTCTTTTATTTCAAGATTGATTATGAAAATAAAAGGCAATTATTTTAGTGGATATTATGTAACACATTTCTCATTACTTCTGGTTTGATTAGTGATTTGGTTTGGAGGGAGGACTGGGGAAAATTTGTCACTTATAACTGAGCGTGTATGGCAGTGAAGGCCTGACTGAATTGTTAGACACGCCATGCCTTAGGAGTCAACAAGTTGGTTAACCACGCCTGGAGAAGTCCTAAAATGGGCCTCACCTAATGTTTTAACATAAGTTTAGTTTCTATTTCATTCAGTTATGCTGTGCCATTCTTGGAAGGATGTGAAAGTTGTTAAATAGCAGCTGTTTCACATTAGCAAAAGCTGTGTCTGACAACTGCTGACTTAAAGATGACTGAGATATTTTGATTTCCATTTTCATTTACAGAGATTTTTCCAGGAATATGCCCCCCCCCCCCGACTCCAGTTATATCACTGTTTACTCTTTGAATATGCTTGAATATATTGTCATGAAATGTAAATAGCATTACTAATCCCATGGAAAAAAATCAAGGTCTTTGCTTGTTTAAAGAAACATGATCTTCAAATTGTGTATTTGCAAGAAACACATCTGACTGAACAACACCATATGACTTTTTCTAGGAGAGCTTATAGAGAATATAATGACTCTGTATGAAGAACAAACACAGAAACATAGAAATATCACTGGGTACAAGTTACCCTCTACAAGTTACTTCACAAATTATTTCCTTAGTGAAATATATAACAGTTAAAGGTAGGTGGGGTGTCTTGTTTTTTTTTTATATATATAATTGCACGTATCCATAGGCCTTATGACTTTTTATTGTAAAACTTAAAATGTTCTTGAGAGCTCCTAGTTTTCTTTTTTCATGAATGGAATATAATACTATCCAGTGACTGGAATGTAATTATAATGTGACATTCAACAGGGCCCAGACGAATCAGAGTTCCTAAGCAGGGAAAATATATTCTTCTACACTGTAGGTTACTTGATTTGTAGGCTACAAATTATGTAACTAGAGGACATGGTCAAGTATTTACTTATTATTCTCATTGGGCATCTTTAAATGGACTAAACTGAATAAACGAAAACCAGGACTAGTTGCTTCAGGCAGAACAAACAGACACTTTATTACGTGAGCGCTTTCGGGAAATTCAATGACTTCCCTTCCTCAGACAAAAGCATGTGCTTGCAAGCTTCAATAAATAGCAAGCCTTAATGCATAAATTAAACAATCAAGTAATTAACAAAAATCAGACATTCTTTAAAGATAAATCAGTTAAAAAGCCAAATGTAAGCTTAAGAATTAAATACTACCCATAAAGCAGAACTTTAAAAAGGCACAAGCTATAATAAAAATAATTTAAAAAGTGCCAAGGACACCAACACTTACAAAATTGCTACATAGCAGAAAACAAATAAATCAACATAGAAAATATAAAATTTAATTTAATCTAAACCTTTTTAAAAAGGTGGGCAAAAAAAGACTAAATAAAAAACAAAAAACAAACACAATATAAACAGAGCCACCAAAGGCATGTTTTTAATCTACCTTTTCAAGGCTAATCTTTTGAGACAGCATTTAATCATCTTTAAATGGGAAGACTGTCAGGGTTATGGTCACAGAGAAGCATGAGTATTCGATACAGGAAGTGTCTTCTCTGTTTATTATTATGGAGTCCAATCATGCCCACCTTTAATACAGATAAATATTTCTGTGTTTAGATTGAGGACCAGTAAAAACAGGTGCATGGGGTTCTGTCAACTAGAAACAAAAGTTGTCTAGAATAGTATGAGCCATTTAAGAGTATTTTGCATATGGCTATAATATAATATAGTAAAAAAAATCAACAGATTCATGGCATAACTGAATGGCAGATTTATAGTACAGTAAGCTTAAAGGAGTTGCAGACACACGGTAAGAAACAGAAGTAGAAAGGTAGATATTGTGAAGTTACTTCATAAGAGATTAGAATTCAGGAATGTGACTGCGAAAGATATAATAATTCACCTAAAGCTCATAATTCTTTGGCATTGCACTTGAAACTGTTAAAGTAGGCATAATTATTATGGGTGATATGTGCTTCTTAAGCTGACAAAAAGTCAAAGATCCACATGAAATTGTATAAAGGGGAAAGGACATCAAGATAGATGCATAGACAGACAGACAAAAAGAAAGATAATTATTTGCCTGGGAATGTTCTTTGCTCAATTTGATTTGAAAAGTTTGCACCAGAAGAGAAATAACTTTCATTTGCTCTGCTACAGACAAGGTTAATTGATAGCTTCATCAGAGGAAAAAGCCTGCAGATGGATGGTATCCCCCCTCTGAGTTGTATCAGAGTGTGTGGGTCTGCTGGTAGGGAGCAGAATCAAATCTGGATTCTCAAAGTCATGAAGGAAGCATTGGTACAGCAGGTAGTTCTTAGTTCTTGAAAATAAGCAGTAATATTGGTTATATAAAGAGGGGAGAATATAGTTAACCTAGCTTTGCACCATTTGATTTCCATTTTATGCAAAGATTATAACATTTTGATTAGACTGTTGGCTTCCTCACTTACCTCCGTTATTTTTATTTATTTTTATTTATATTATCATTTGTTTACCAGGAAGTCTGACTTAGAAAGAAACCAATTTTCATCGGAGGCCCGGGGAGAAATGCTCCAGATGCATGTCTTTGTAACATGGAAGGAAACCGGAGTACCCAGAGAAAACCCACACGAATGCAGGGAGGACTTGCAGACTCCATACAGAAGGCACTCCAGCCTTATGTCAAGATTGTTTAATTTACATTAAAGTAGCTTAGTCGAAGTCAGGCAAATATTTAACATTTAATCGTAGTGTTGTTAAGACTTTTTTGCTGATATAAGATGCTATAATTGCTAGTTACAAGCGTTTCACTGAAAGTCTAAGTGCAGAGAAAGTTTGGATGCAGTCTACTGAGAATTCTTGGCTAATATTTTCCTTCTTTTTAGCTTTCACCTAATATCTGTTTATTTTCTTAATCACATTTTCACAGGCCACATGCACTAATTATCCTTAGTACTAGACTATTCTCTAGATTTTCTTTAAGTCATTGAAACCGACAAGTATGTTTTCACTTCCACTTACTGTATGAAGTGTATTTAGAGGCATTGCTAGAACTGATACATAACAGAACTTATGGTGATATCATAAATGGAATAGAAATTAATTTATTTCTGTATGCAGATGATTTATTGGTATATATGAATGACCTGAAGATAGCTGTCCCAAAATTATTTCAGATACTAGATGACCTTGGCAAGTACTCAAGTCACAGAATTAATAAGATGAAGAGACAGGCTATAGCAGTCAATTATATCTGTCAGAAAGATTCAAAGGTACAATTTAACTTAACAAAAATTGGGTTCAAAGATAATATTATCAATTGTATCTTCAGCTAAATTATCATACAATAATCTGTTAATGGAATTTAAGCAATAGGTTACTAAATGGAAGGTGAGTAGACATGATCTGCCCTTGATGAAACAAAACTGGATCCAGTATGTCATTATTAATTATTTTCATATGCCTCTAGAACCACATTCACACCTGGTCTGTCACCTATATTCTAATGGACATGGCATTGCATATGAGAGTAGTCAGACTAATCGTTCTGTATCTCCCAGGATCCATAGAAGGCCTGCCATTATGCAGAGGGATGACTATTGCAGTTCTATAAACACATGGCACAAAGCCTGACTGGAGGGTTTGATTAAATAGTGGCTTCAGTCGTCCTGATAGGTCATGTTTCATGCTATTTAGGCAGCATCATGAGATATTGTTTGTGCCCATCAACATGGTGTTTTTGGCCTTGGAGGAGCTCTTAGGACAAGCTCCATAGTGATGTTTGGAGGGGATATGCCTGATGGTATCGCTTGATAGGGATAAAACTGGGGATGTATTTACTGGCCAGTAGATGTTCTGTATCTCCTGGCTCCATGTAGAGGGTTTCATTTACAATTCATTCTACACATTACTGTGTACAGCCTTTGAGGTTATGGACATAGATAAAGCAAGCTATGTGGTTGTCCTTGGGCTGGAAAGCTATTTCGACCTCAATCCTGGCTTTGATAGGCTTGATTTGCCATCTGAGTTCTTTGTCTAGAATAATGACAGATTTTTGATCCTGCTGGGCATTGTATTTCCTAACTTTTCCTACTGCTTTCTTCCTTTATTGCAGAGCCTACTGAGTTTTGAATTCCACTAGGATTGCTTATTTTTGAGTTTGTTCTGAGCTCATTTCTGGTAGGCACAGCTGTTCCTATGCAACTATTAATAACATTGTACAGGGTATCTGTGAACACTTCTGCAGAGGCAGCTGTGTTCTCTAGACTTGGGGGGGGGCTTGAAATTTTTCCAGGTTGTCACTCAATAATAGGAAATTTGCCTTAGAATAGTTCTTACATGCTACATTACCTGGGGTCACAAGTTTTATGTTTATATCAAAAAAGACAGCTGTGTGGTTTGACCTTACCAGACAGAACATTACATTAGGAATGGTGTAGCATTCTCTCATGTTTGTGAGGACCAGGTCCAGTATGGTTGTGCCCTTAGTGGACATGTGGACTGTTTAGTCCTGGGTGTTTGTCTTTACAAAGTCCAGGAACCTCTGGGTCTGCATGTTTAGGGTTGTGTATTGTTTTCAGTTTGTACTGGGATAGTTAAATTTGACCCGGAATATGGTATTGGACTGAATGCTAAGTGGCTAGAGTAAGTTTAAGTATGAGTAATAGGTTTCCTGGGCCATAGAGAGGGAGCTATGACTAGCAAAAATATGGTACAGGACTTTGCCTATAATGATTTGGATTTGGAGAAACTCAAGCTCATCATCCTGTCTGGATTTGGAGAAACTCAAGCTCATCATCCTGTCTGGCCAGACTTGTGGTGAATTTGTTATTGATGTAGACTGAGACACCTCCATAGATGCATGTTGTTTTGTCAACATTCCAAAACATCGAACCACATTTTGTCAAGACCAAACATTGAAAACAATAGTATTAACCAAAACTGTTTTCCTACAGGGGTGATATATAACAACTCAGAGATCCCACTACAGTGGGGAAAGGGCATATTCCTTGATCCACCACTTCACCAAAATCTCAGCACAAACAGTTTGATGTTAATAACTTGGATCATATGATATCGACCGTATGTAGTTCAATGTTTTGGAATGTTGATGAAATGACATGAATCTTACCTCCACCTTTAGTCCCTGTCTGTGCAGTAGCTGGCCTAAAACTATGGAGGATATTGTAGTTCTACACTGCCATGATGCTCTCTGCAACTTTTAAACTATGTTTCAGTAACTAGACAGATATCTGCATTCTCCAGGGTGAGGAGAGCTTGCAAGGAGTGGAATTTCTTCTTTAGACTGGCAATGAGCAGTAACACATGTACATTGTTTTGGGTTGGTTTTGCTAAGTCAGAAGGTTTGTCAGTTTGGCATTGAGTAAAAAGGCACTATGTAGAAAACATTGTTTTACCCAATATTAAAAAGCCTTGGGAGACAGGTGCAGGCTAACTTTAGCAAAGCAATGTAGCCTGTTGACCATATCCTCCCATGCTGACAAATATTGTACCCCTCTTGGAATGACACCAAATGCTAAACCAGTTATTTAAGTCAATCATCTTCTGTTCATATTGCAGCATCATCCATGCTGAAGGTAGAATGCTGCTCAATGCTACACACCAGCATGAGACACATATTTCAACAGCTCAGTAATGTCTCTCTTTATATAGTCCAGGGAAGTGGGTTATTTAAACCCAGACATGCTCCATAGTGACAGAGTCATAATGGTACCTGTTTTAAACATGTTCTGAGTTTGTGCATGATCTGGTGGGTCCTGGCCCTGTAATAAACAATTGACCATGACTTTCTCCTTATTCAGCTTGGTGAGTTGGACATCTGTGTGTATCACAATGGAGCCTCCTATGACTAAAATATTGTGTTATATTGTGCGGTAGTTTGCCTCATGGGCTTTGAAGTTGAGGCTCCATGCATTGTGGCTGTATGTGTTGTGGTGGAGTGCTGTTGGGGCTGCTGAAGATACCTGTCCTAGGGCCAATGTTTGTGAGGTCTTAGGTTTTGGAAGATTACTTAAGTGCCTCATCATATGTGGGTCTGTGCGCCTGACAAATACTTTGTGTGATGGGTGTTGTGTGTGTATTTCTGACAACCTAGTTGGTATTATGAGTGCTTGTATGTGAGAGCTTATTCTCCAGTGACATTGTGTAAATACATCTCTCACATACTTTCTTATTTTGTTGGTTGTCAGAAACATAAAGCAATTACTAATTACCTCAGGATACCCATATGCACCAAGATGGCTATGGAGATACAGGGAAGCTCATGTCCATGGTTTCTGGCCCTTTTTAGGTAATCAGTTAGTTGTTACAGGAGTAGAGAGTAGTAACGGGAGTAACTACTTAAGAGTATGTAGGGCAGTGCTTGTCCCTGATCCAGCTAGCTGCTCTTCACACAACTGAGTAAAAGGCAAGTCTAAAGTTTAATTTTATAGGGGAAAATATCAATTCTAGGTGCCTGTATATATACAGGGCATGACAAGGGAGGTCTGAAGATTCGTTTTATAAGGAAAATATCAATTTTTGGTGCCTCTGTCTATACAGGGTGCTACAAAACCTGCTGGTTGGATCCAAACTTTGTGCAAACACATCATCTTTACAGAGGCACAAAAGAACCAGGAAATAAGTAAAATGGTTCCCAGCCAATCAAAACTAGTACAATCTAAGGTTTCATAAATGATTTACAGCACAAAATTCAACCGGGCTATACTCCACTGCCACCAGCGAGCATTACTATTCCTTCCAGGCTCTTAAAGCACAAAGTGAACCTGAAATGCAATAAATTACCATCTTAAACAATGAAACTGTCTAAATTGCAGGAAATGACCAAATTTAACAGTAATCGAAACAACAGACACAGCGAGAAAGCATGAATGCAGAGCAACGCGGTTTTAAAGCAATGGTAAAAATAAAACATCTAAAATGATTTAGAGTGTAAAAACTTAATGCACAGAAATAGCAAAGAATGCATAGAAATAAAAGCAGTACTTATAAACAGCTAGAAAAGTGAGTGTAGTAATGCAAAGTACTTACTCAGTGATGAATGGCACCAGATTCACTCAGAATTCTCTGTAATCAGTGCATGGTCACCAAATGTGTTTTAGCACTACAGAAGGGAGCCAAGCCTTGTGCAAATGCAGTGCCTTTATAAAGGCTCAGTCACAACTAGTACAATTCAAGGTTTCTTTAGTGATTTACTGCACAGAATTCAACCAGGCTATACTTCATTGTCACCAAAGAGCAGCACTAACCTCTCCAGTCTTATAAATCATGAGTGCAACAAATAACCAGCCTAAGCAATGAAGCATCTTAAATTACAGGAAATGACCAAATTCAACAGTAATCCAAACAGTCGACACAGTGAAAAGTCTTCCAGTGAAAATTCAGTATCAGAAGTCCTTCAATGAATACTGTCTTGAACCTTTAAATTTAAATAACTGGAAGGAAGCTGCTCTGATTTTGTTTAAAATGTGAGACGAATTAGAGTTAGCATGATTGCTAAGACGGATAACTTAACATATTTTCCTAAGGTATTGACATCAGTCATTCTGTGCAGATTTTTCTTTTGTCCTGGAGATATACCTCCTAACTGTACAGATTTCCACAAAAGTTCCAGATTTTTACTTCATAGTTTTGATCTCTTCCTCATAAAATTTGTGATTCTTCTGGCAAATCACTACCTCTTCAATGCTTCTAAACATCATAACTAGTACAATGCATACATTTTATGTATTTGTTTAGTGCTCCATCTTCAACAGATTATAGTAGAAGCCTAACTGTATGTACCTCTTTTGCTGCAAAGATGAATTTACAGATTAGTTAATGAACTGCTGCCTTTCTCCCACAATAAGTTAAGAGTAACATTTAATTCCAAAACCCTTTAAATGCTAGAAACTTAAATTGCCAGAAACTGTGGTAAGAGCAATACCTTCATGAAAATGGTAACAAGTAAAGATAAGTGTTTATATGTGTTCCTTTACATTTTATAGACGTGTTTAGGTTACTTTCTATTGCAATAAGGTCAACATTTGAAATAACTTGAGTCATTTACAACCCTCATATATTTCAAGAGACATTTAAAATGAACCATTAATAGCAGGAAAACTCATCCACACAGAAGAAAACGTTTGCACTACCTTAAGCATGTGAACGGGACATTTCATCTTTTTTCACACCTATGCCCAATTCTCTTTCTCATTAAAAGCCCCCAGCCTGTTTTAAATCAGGATTTATGTGATTAAGCTTTAATATATAGCCTGAATGATGAAATAAGATGCAGAATAAATCATTTGAAAAAATGACTTACCTTGGCTTTCCTTATCATATACTACCTTTGTTAGATTTACTTAAATGTGCAAATATGAAGATAGTAGCATCATTTATAGTCAAAATACAGTGTCATAAACAATTTAAGAAATTACAAATTTTGTCCAGAGACCAAGATTAAAATTGTAAAACTTTAAAGTGGAAATTTTCAGAGGCCTAGGTTATGAGGTTTTTCACAATGTGTTACTTAATAATACTCTGACAGAGTTATTTAATAGAAGGCATGAGTATTATAGGTTGAGAAATTATTTTGCTTGTCATCTAATGTTAAGAAAATATATTTATATGTGAATGCCAAGAATAAATGGAGAAAGTTTATATAGGTATTGGTCACTTTGTTTAAAATGTTTAATTGTTTTGTGGAAAATGTGTGTATACAATTATTAGATTAAATTAGAATGTTGGTACTATGTTTGCTGCACTGTTCACATGATTGACAATTTCATTATGGTGAATAAATAGTGCTCTTTAAAAATCTAATTTTATGCCTTTAACTTGATACATTGAGAGGATAAAAGAATGTGAATTAATATATATTTTCTGAAGTAAAAGGCATCTATAACTCTAATTATTGTCATGTATTAAAAATAATTCACTCCCCTTTTCTCCAAAAGTCACCATTTTTAGGAGGAATTTAGAGGGAGAGAGGGAAAGCTTGAGTCAAAATCAGGGACATACCTAAAAATCAGAGACAGTTGAGAGGTATGGCTCTTTTGCTACATTCTGCTATACTGCCAATATCAGAGGATGAGTTGGCAACCTAATATCTTATCACCAGTAGTTAGTGCAGTCTTTGTTAGGCTAACTTCCTTTATTTCTTGGTTGAAAGTATGCTGCAGTCTACAGTGTTCGGTCTTCTGAGAGTGAATTCTGCCATCTACTGTCATTCTACCTAAGGTGCATACACTCCTTGGTATCTTACACTTGCTTTGTCCTTATACTTTCAGGCTAGCCTTTAGGCTGAATATCAGGTAGAGATTGAACAGTGAGATTTGTAACAGTCCCCTAGGACTGGTGAGATGACATTAGCTTTTCATTCCCGCCCCATTCAGCCTGGTTCCTCAATCATTCAGGTATTTAAGTCTGAGACAATAACTTTAATGGGTAACAAAATGTATGTTTTATCAGACATGTAAGGAAAGGTTATACGATGCTATGATATATATATGTGTGTATATATATATATATATATATATATATATATATATATATATATATATATGGGCCTACTTCATAACATTGTCATTTCATAACATTGAATTTCCTAACATTGAGTCCATAACATCAAAAATTCAAAATACTGAAAACCCAAAACATTGAAAACTAAAAAGTGTGCTTCATAACATTGAAAACGACATTGCACAAGTAAATAAGATCCCTTCCACCTACAACAGCACCTAACTAACACACTTTCTACTACATTTCTGCAGGGGAAAGCCCCCCCTCCCATGTGGGGGGCTCTGCCACTCTCACCCCCTGTAAATTAAATATACCAACTCCAAGATAGCACTACAGTAGAAAAAAGTTAATTTCCTAACCTCACTGTAGTTCTGAGTTTTCAATGTTTTGGGTTTTCAGTGTTTTGAATTTTCAAGGTTAGGAACTTTTTTTCACTGTAGTGCTATCTTGAAGTTGGTATATTTAATTTACGGGGGTGAGGGGGGCAGAACCCTTCACATGGGGGGTGCATGGGGGCTTGCCCCCTGCAGAAATGTAGCAGAAAGTGTGTTTGTTTGTTAGTTAGATGTTGTTATAGGTGGAGGGGATGGTATTTACATATACATGGTAGTTTTCAATGTTATGAAGCACACTTTCAATGTTCTGAGTTTCCAATGTTTTGGGTTTTCAGTGTTTTGGGATTTATATGTTTTGGTCTCAATGTTATGAAATTCAGCATTATAAAATTTCAACGTTATGAAGTAGACCTATATATATATATATATATATATATATATATATATATATATATATATATATAAATTATCACTAGAAAAGAGTACGTTTTCTTTCTTCTGTATGACTAGCTGATGAGGCCTTATCCAGAGTACCCTGTACAGTTTGAGATTCTATTGTTTTTATTTTTCTGTATGACTAGTTAAAGAGGACTTATCTAGATACTATGTACAGTGTTTGAGACTCTATTTCTGCAAAGATGTTGACAGCTTAGAAGCTACGCCCAGAATGGCAATAAAAACATGGCCCAGTGTCTGCAACAGAAGACTTATGAAGAAAGGAGTGAATGGACTTAACATGTACATTCTGGAACAAAAGAGTCAAAGGTAAACATGACAGAACATTACGTATCTCACAAGAATGTATAAAGTTTAAGTTAGTGCCATCTTTAAGAAATAGAAAGAGGTATTCAAGAACAAGGTTCTAGAACAGCAAGTGGTAGACAAAAGGAAGGAGGGATGTCCAGACCAAATTTTAGGAAGTATTGTATGCACAAAAAGTAAGGTATGCATGAAACGCTCTACTTAAGGAGGTTGTGGAAAGATGAGCATGGTTCTTTCTCCTTAAATCTTAAGAGTTCATTGTAAATAGGAGGAACAGGTTTCTTGATTTTTTGAATAAAATTCAGTATAATAATGATGACCTCAAAGGGCATTATAATAAGCAACAGGGTGCTGTACCCCTCAGATGAGGTATGTAAGAATTAAAATACTACATTTGGAAAAATACTATTTTTTTACATTTGTGGCAGGAAGTTTTGCTATTTTGGGAATTATTTAATGAAAAGTTATGGTAAAACACAAGTGCACATTGAAATATAAAGCATCTCTTGTACAATATAAAAAGTACACTGTTGGTTTATGAGGAACAGCAGCTTTCTCTGAGGAAGAAAAATGGGAAGGATATTAGTCTTCATCTTATGTCAATTATGCATCTATTTATGTATTTTTAATTATGACCATAAAGGGAATCACTGCATTAAGCACAAGAAAAATAAATTAGGAGATGCCTCTGAATCTAATTAGTTGTGAAATAGTCATGAGTGTCACTCATATGACCACTACCTGAATAAACACAAAAGAACTTCAAAGAAATAACAGTTGTTTACATAGCATAAGATTTAATTCCTAAACTATTGCAGTCAGGAAAGGGACAACAGCATAGGTAGTTAGGGGCAATAATCAGTGAAGTGATTAGGGTTGGAAGTGTTTATTTTTTTCCAAGGTTTAAAGGTGCACATGATGCATTTTAAGTGAATAATTATTATTATTATTATTATTATTATTATTATTATTATTTTGCACAGTGCAGTTTTTAATATCAATTCTTGCTAATTCACTGTGTACATTATGAGAAAAAGATGATCAAGTTTCTGAATATATTGAGAACTTTAATATATGCTGAAAAATAAATGATTGCGCTATAATAGTCAAAAGGAGACTGAATTATTCTTTTGCACCTCTCAATCATATATGTGAATATAAAAATTAAACTAATTGTTCTATTTGTAGTCTTAGGTAGTTTAAAAATAATTCTTCTTGGTAGTATTGTTTCTTCCTACTGTTTGCCTTGTGCCAGCCTAAGTGCATTCACTATTAACACAAACAAAGATTAATTAATCATTCCTTCTGTGGTTTTAATTTCTGCAAATGTTTTGGGTTTCCAATAGCATGATGGGAATGCAGTCCATCCTAAGTCATGGTATGATTATGAAATTAGTATTGTATCAGCCTTTGTTGTTAGCCAAGACTGCATTTCTCAGTGCTCACACTGTGCCCAGAATTGCCTCTAGCTGCAGTTCACACAGGGTGACAGTTACTGCTAGCATATTTAAGTATAATTTTACATTCTTTTTTATTAGTCCAGTTGCTCCTACTTCTACAGGAATTCCTTATGTGCAGTATAGTACCGAAAATGGAATAACAAATCTGTCAAATTTTTTACACTCAACAAATGGTTTCCTTAATGAAGATTCTAAAATTAAATAAAACATACCTGTTTCACTGCTTTCCTACTCAAACTTACAAAAAGTATGATAAAGAAAAACGTAGATTTGATTATATTCATACATGGTCTGTGACTTTTTCCTTTTGTTTATACTTTGTTATAGATATCATCACACTCACAAACTTACGAATCAACTTTACAAAGCTGCATACCCTTGGAGATACCTTGCTTGGAAGAAGAACTAATGATCTGATAGAAAAATACTATTATGCAGTTTATGAAATGGTTGTCCGAGGCAGCTGCTATTGCAATGGACATGCAAGTCAATGTGTTCCAGTTGAGAGAATTCGTGGAGATATTTTCAGTCAAGAAGGCATGGTGAGTTACATGTAGCATTAGCTAAGAAATATTTGAGTTTTCTTACTTTAAGGTCATAATTAACAGTGAAACTTTGAAATGAATAGCCAGTAGTATTACATCTTTCTATAGGTAAGCATTATCCAGGCAAAATGCATTTTTTATTTTACCTGGAAGTTACATTAGTAAATCCAGACTTTACCCCTTGATCATCCCTGCTACATCATGGACCTATGTACATTATATGTCTGTAAGTTCATATGTGCATACTAGGCCTATGACCACTAAGGCCCTTAAATGCCTAGCAGTGTAACCCAGATTATGACCCACAAATCTGATTTATAGTTGCTTTATAGGGGCAATTTACTGATGCCTGCGTCCATCATAGACATAGGAGCCAGACCAGGGGTGAATTTCTGATTACCCATCCGTTGGTCCAAGTTACGCTTAAATATAGATAGGGATGACGTTTGCTTCACATGGATGGGGAGCATGTTTCACAGATTGAGAATTCTATGAGAAACATATCTGTCTCTCCAACATGTCATATCTGCATTGCAAACAAAATTTAGGTCTTTTAATCTAGTAATTCTGATGCTGTTTGCTTTGTGGATGTGCAAAAGATTCATCAAAACAGGGTCCAGGGATGCCTTGTATGACAGACAAAGATAACCTGTCAGTAGTTTGTATGATGCCACGTAAAGAGACAGGGCTTTGAGACAATCAGCATAGGATATTGTGTTTACTCCCTGACTTCCTTTTTGTAAGGAACTTTTGTGGAAGTTCCAGTTGCTGTATGATTTTAGTCAGATTCATACCTAAGGGGGCATTATACTTTACAATGGGCCTGATAAGGGCCAAGTACAGTTGTATGATGGCCTCTTTGGACCTAGATGCCATGCCCTTGCTTATAAGTTGATCAGCACAAAAGGATTTTCTTACTACCTTGGACACATGTTGGTCGAATCCTAGGTCACTGTCTACATGAGTTCCCAGATCCTTGACTAGTGAATTGACTTTTAAGAGTGTTTTTGTTTGATGACATAGTCTCCTGGGGTAGCAGACTTCCCAAAAGGTACTATAATGCATTTCTTGGTACTGAGTTTTAAGCCGTGACTTTGTTAACAAGCATTTGTCTGTATTAGGCCTTCCTGAAGGATGTTCTCATCTTGGGGGGATTCAATAACTGCTAAAAGTTTGCAATCCTCTGCAAACTTCATTAGCCAGAGGTCTTTGTCATTGTCTTTGACATCTGAAAAATAGAGGCTGAAGAGGAGTGGGCCTAACACAGAAACCTGTGGGACTCCACTGATGACTGGTTGCTTTGTGGAGGTGGCTTCACCAGTTCTAATCCCCTGGGTCCTATCTGTGAGGCAGCTACCAATCGAGGGTGTTATAAAGAGGTTTATACCTAGTGCTGTAAGTTGGTTGACAATGCTCGAATGGGGTATTGTATCAAATGCCTTAGTCAGATCTATGTAGGCAGCATGCACAGTTTTCCCATTGTCCATTGCCACGGTGACCTTTTCAAAGACGTCCACTAGACTGACTAGGCTTGACCTCCCTTTAACAAAGCTAAACAGGGATGGATCCAGTGTCTGGAGGTCTCCTATGTCCTTGTTGAAAATTTCCATGATAATTCTTTCCATGGCTTTGCAAATAACATTAGTCAAACTAATGGGTCTGTTGAAGGTCATCTCTTATGAAGGGGGATGACCATCGCAGTGCCTCTATTCATGGGGCACAAAACCTGTTTTAAGACTATAGCTAAATAATGAGTCCAGGAGTCCTGATAAGTCATATTCAGGAGTTATCCTGGGATGTTATCAGGACCCGTCGAGGCCATGTTCTTGGCTTTAGTGAGTGCAGCCAGTACATGCTCCCTTGTTATAGTTGGGGGGATTATGTTATTATTGGGGGCCTGGTTGGGGGATAAGAGCGGATAAAATTGGAACTGAATTTGTCTGCTAAAAGGTTGCTATATGAATGTGGCACTATTAACCACCAGTTCACTACATTGCTGTGTGATACCCTTGAGGTTTCTGACATAGCTGTAGAAGGCTTTATGGTTATAATTCACCTGTAAGGATCTATTAACCTCAAAGTTGGCTTTGCTTGACGTAATTAGCCCTTTTAGTTGCCTGTTTACTTTGATGACAGAGTCTTTATCTTTATGGGAATTACCCTTCCTAATTTTTCCCATTTGTTGTATATCCTATTTAATTTGGGAAGCCACCAGGGCGGTTTGTTTCTGGGGCTAGTTCTGGGCTTACTTCTGTAGGCACAGCAGCCTCTATTCAGCCATTGACATGGTTGTACAGAGTTTCTGAGAGCAATTCAGCATAAGCTGGTGTGTTCTTGCAGCTTGGAGGGGCATTGAATTTTGATAAACCACTACTTAATAGCAGATAATTTACCATGGAATAGTTCCTAACTGTTACTAATTTTAATGGGATTATGAAGTTGATTTTGATTTCAAAAGAGACCACATTATGATTGGACCATATCAGGGAGAACAAAACATTGTGGTGGGAGTGTGGTGTTTTCCCATATTTGTGAGCATGAGCTCCAGAGTGTCGGAGCTTCTAGACAGCATATTCACTATTTTGTCAAGAGTGTTTGCATTTATGAAGTCCAGGAATCTTTGTGCCCATAGATCTGAGGCCATGTAGGATTCTCAATGTATAGACAGGTAATTAAAGTCTCCCATGAGTAGGGTGTTAGGTTGGATGGGAAGTGTGTCCAGTAGGTCCAAGTATGCTTTGGGAGCTTTTTTGGGATATGGAAGGTGACCTATAGCTGGCTAGGATATGGTGTGGTATTTTGCCTATGGTTATGTGCACTTAGAGGAACTCCAACATGTCATCCTGTTTTACCATCCTAGAAGTATGCTTGTTATTGATGTATATTGGGACACTCTACTTTTAGCCCTTGCCTGTGCAGCTACTGGTCGAAAAGTGTGGAAGGCACTGAAACAGTGCACGGTGGGGTACTCTCTGCCACTTTAAACCATGTCTTGGTAACTATGTATCTGTAGGCTAGGCTCAAGTCACCTCTAAGCACTGTATACTATACTGAGTAAACTGATAGGGCCTTTAGTCTGTCTGTGTAAGTCATGTGTTGTAGGCCCTGAATTTTCTTGATGAAAAAGCAATGCGGTCTCTCCAATTGCTGCAAATGTCTGGTGAGGTACATACACAAGGCAGCATTGTACTCTATTATTCATTTGATGAGAGCCAAATACAGGGGAGTTACAACCTCCTTAGCTTTGGATGCTATACCCTTGCTTATGAAGTGTGCAATGTAGAAGACCTTCCTTACTACTGTGGACACCTGATAATCAAAATTATGGCTGCTGTCAGCTTGGGTTCCTATATCTCTCACTACTGGGTTTAAACTTAGGGGCGTATTATTAATGTTGTAATTAGCAGGCGTTTCTGCTTTGCTGAAAGGGATAATAATGTATTATTTTGCATTTAGTTAAAGTCTGTGGTTTTGCCACCAATAATTTGTCTGTGTAAGCCCAATTTGTAGTATGTTGACATCTTTGGGGGGATTCAATGATTGCACCCAGTTTGCAGTCATCAGCAAACTTGTTAAGCTGCAGGTCATCTTATTTTCTCTTGGACTTCTGAAAAATAGATACCAGACAGTAGGATTCCTAGCACAGATCCCTGTGGAACACCACTTGTAGCAGGTCTGCTGCTAGTAGAGTTCACATCCCCAATTTAAACTGCATGTGTTCTGTTTGTGAGCCAATTTACAATCCATCTAGTGACATAAGGGTTAATCTCCAGCTGGTTGAGTTTCTAAATGATGCCTGAGTGAGGGATTGTGTCAAAGGTCTTGGCTAGGTCAAGGTAGGCAGCGTGAACTGTTTTGCCTTCATCCAGGGCCTTGGTGACATTTTTGAAGAAGTCCACCAGGTTTATCAGGCAAGGTCTACCCTTAACAAAGCCAAACTAGGTTGAATCAAGAGTTTGAAGGTCATCTATATCTTAGTTGATAAGTTCCATGATGATTCTCTCCATGGCCTTGCAGATAAAGCTGGTTAGGCTTATGGGTCTGTAGTTCCTGGGGTCAGCTGAGGGACCCCTTTTGTGAAAGGGGATTATGTTTGCTGTTTTCCACTCAGCTGGGACAAAGCCAGTGCTTAGAATGAGATTGAAGACTATACTCAGTGGTTCCTCTCCTGTTTTAGACCATTTAGTAAGCAGCCTGGGATGTTGTCTGGTCCCATAGAGGCTGTGTTTGGCCTTGGAGAGTGCAGATATGACCTGTTCTCTGGATATACTAGGCAGAGGACATGTGCCAGGTATGTTATGGGGTATGATTGCTGGGGACAGGGGGGTGATGTTTTCACCAAATCTGTCCACTAGCAGGTTGGCAATGTCCTCAGGTTCAGTATAAGTGTTACTGTCAACAGCTAGTTCAGCACAAAACTGGGCCTTCCCTTTTAGATTTCAGATGCAGCTAAAGAATGCTTTGTGATTTTCCTTAGTTAGGGATGCTAATTTAGTTTCATAATTAGCTTTAGAAGGCTTTACAAGATGTCTAATCTGCTTGCTTATGCTTTGAAGGGAGTTCTTCCTTTGCTGGGACTGTTCCCTCTTGTTTTTTTTATAGCAATTTCCTTCTCTTATTGTATAACCTATTTATGCTGGATTTCCACCAGGGTGGCTTATTTTTTTGTGAGGATCTTGATTTGATTCGTTCTGGTACAGCTGAGTCTATGCAGTTTTTAAAGACTCCTGGCATTGGCAGTAACACGTTGAGGCTCTGTGGAGCTGATTTTGCTATGGCAGTAGGTTTGTCAAGTTGGCATTGCCTACAAAAAAGCACTATGAGGGCAAACAAAGCCTTAGCCATTATTCAAAAGCCTAGAGGAGAAAGGTACAGACCATCCTTGCCAAAGCAACGTAGTCTGTTTACCATGTCCTCCCAAGCTAACAAATATTTGATCCCCTTAGAATGACACCAGAAAGACAGACAGTTGTTTAAATCAATAATTTTTTACTCATGTCTTTGTATTATCCTCAGTGATGGTTATATGCTGCTTAGTTCCAGGGTCATACCAGCCTGAAACACATAGTCTGCAGTCTTCATAATGCCTCTTTTCATATAGTCCAGAGAGGTACATCTCAGGTCATTTACACCCACATGGACTGCGATGGAATCATACTGCTACCGGTGGTGTAATGACTTAAGTGCATATGTGAATTGACAGATCCTGGCTCCAGATAAGCAACTTACAGTTAGTTATCTTGTCCTTGTTCAGCCTGGTTAGAGTGACATCAAGTATGTCTTACAATGGAGACCCCTATGATGAGAGCCCTGTGAAATGTGTTTGCTTGCCTTATGGGCTTACTATTTGGGGCTCCACTGAGAGTGACAGTATGTATGGTGTTAGGTGTCTTTTTGAGTGCCTTTGGGCTTGCTGAGGCATAGCTTTGACAGTGGGAGGTCTACGTGATCTTTGTTGTAAAGGAAGATTGTGCCTCAGCATATGTTAGTCTATATGTGTGTTATATACTATGTGAGATGGGTGTTGTGTGTGTGGTTTAGACAATGTGATGTGGACTTGTAAGAGAGAGTTTAGCCTCCGGTGCCATTGTGTAATTACAGCTCACACAGACTGTGTCTGATTCTTTAAGGATTAAGTGAATGTTAGTAAACATGAGACAATTGCTACATTGTCTCAAGATGCCCATATCCACTAAGCTGGCTACAGAGAAGTTAAGAAACTCCAGTTCTTTGATTTGTGAGCTACAAGGAGGTGGTGTTTTGGAGTTAAAAGCCTACTAAGGGTGCTTTGTGCAGACTATACTACTGTTTTATTGGGAAAGCTTATGCTAAATGTTTACACAATACTGAATTCTGTTAAACCAATAAAAGTGTTTGTACTTAAACTAAAATCATCAACAAATCAATCCAGCCAGGACTGCTGCTATGAAAATTAAAGAAGCACTTTTCTCCCCTTAGTTTAAATTTTAAAATATATTTTTTTAATTTATTGATTTCATTCAATATGTGTGTATGACTTTACAAATGTGTTATTTAGATAAGCACGGCCGTGCTTTGTAATTTAGTTCTGATGAAGTCCCATTAACTAAGGGGACGATAATGCTTAAGTAGTTGAAATTGTTTTACAATAAACTTGGTGTATACATTTATTGGCTTTTTTTTTTTTGAATTTTCAATACTGAATTTTACTAAATCTGTAGGTATTGCCACTCAAGGCCCAACAAGCTGCTCTAAGCTTGTTAGCGCACAAGGAATTTGCATAATATTGCTGCTTTACAGGTTACAGTTTTATCGATAGTTCTACAGAGAAAATTAGCTTTCTAGGTGTTTGATACTGTACAAGGCACTACCAACCCATGCAAATATGTGCAATTTACAGCAGCACAAAAAAAAAAAACATAAAAATAAATAAATAGGCCTCTGGCAAGTAAAATGACTGCACTCTGAGTCCTTTTCTGTATTTCACAACTCCGACCAGGCAAACACCTCCTGCCACGAGATGAATAAACTCAGTCTTCTTGATGTAAAAGGACAGTAGAAGAGACCCTCAAGTGCAGTGCTAACACAAACTATGTAAACAACTAGATGGAATTCCCTTGCTGAAGGTAACTTCAAGACAGTAACAGTGAGAGAAAGAGCATTTGTTTTACAAAGCTTCAGTAAAATGCACACATAAAAGAAGGAAACAAAAGTAATCGCTCAAATTAACTTGTGTGATTTAACAATCAAATGTACTTAACTTTCCTGGATGACACTGGATACAAGTAAACCACTTCTGGGATGCTGGATAGGACTGCAAGCTTTGCTGAGTACCAGGAAAATGATCAGGAAACATTATGTAGTAAAGGGGGGGGGGGGTTACTCAAGAGCAGTACTGGTTTGCTGGGTGGGCACTCAGTATCATGGCTCTATGGAAAACAGTGGGTGAAAAAAGTACATAAATAACTTGTACAACAGTCAATAGCATTGAAAGATGGGGTGGGAGGGAATTTGGAAATCAGGTAATCATAAGGGGTGGAGGACAGAGACACAGCCTCATAAAGTGACAACATTAAACTGAGTCACACAAGTCACAACCTATTAGATCCATTAATGAGTCCTCCCCAGCCAACAACATGGTCCACAGGTACATTAACCTCAGTTATGTAAATCAAAATCCACCAGAGCCATTAAAAAGTCCACCCTAGTTCACAACATGCCCCATAGCAATATTAAGTGCAGTCATGACAAATTAAAACTGAACATTTTAGACATTAAGATGGCAGCTTTTTTTGTATATACTATCCCACTGCCTGCTGTGCTTCCAGCTGATTGCTGTCATCTTGTCCATTCATTCTCTATCAGGTGAGAGGCAGAATCCCATTTTGTTACATGCGTGGAGTGAGAGACCCACCATCATATGACCATCATCCAGACAGCCATCAGGGATTTTTCTTATTGTAACCCCACCCCCTTAGCAGCTTCATATGTGCACTTACTATGTTAAGGCCTGCTGTATTCCCATGTAAACGTGTACGTAATAGCTTCATGTGTTCATTACTGGCTACTGAAGAAATGCAGTTTAGAAGAGCCAAGTACATGTTCCTGGCTTTTAATTCCTCTGTATGTTCTATACCCACTTCCCAGCAGCTGTCTGCTTTGTGGTGCATTAGACCACCATGCCATCCCCAGGTTTAGTAAGTCAGGGTAAGTTGCTCAATCCCATACTCCATTGTCAGCTTCTCCAATACTCAGTTTGTTATTCAATCCACATTCATCATAAGCTGCTTCAGAAATTCATTCATCTGTGCCACAGAGCTGTTTTTCAAGATGGCAGCTTTTGATAAAATTAGATACAGCTCAGAAAAATTCTAGCAAACAGCTGTAAAGGTGATGTCAACTGCTATGAAGATATTGCAAGACTGCCAAGCAGAAACAACTACCTGTATTTTAAAATGAGGTAACAATGAATAATATAAAGGCACATGAACATTAAGGACTTGAAGGAGAAGCAAGGCATAATACAGTTCCAATTAAAGCGGAGGAAATCATGACAGGCAAAGCTACAAAAGATCAAACTAAGGTATGGATAGCCAGCTTGGTCTGAGAGAACAGAAGACCATTACAGAAATGTATTTATACAAAATAAGACAAAGCCTATAGGAAATGGAAGGGAGGGGAAGACAGGGCTGAGTAAAAATCAATAAATTAGGCCTGGTTTAATTAATACTTCCAATTAGACTTCACAAAGGATAAAAAGGGGAGTTATCAAGGCACTTCAAAAAGTAAAACCGTGTAAGGTAATGGGGTCTAATGGAAATCATTCCAGAATTCACGGAAAAATGAGAAGGAAAGCAGAAGCATGAGACATTACTGTTTTGCATATTTATATTAAAGGGTGCAGTTAAAACTGGTGAAAGTTCAGAGTGTTGACAATTGTGACTTTAGACAGTTAAGTAAGGGATGGGAGGGACTCTGTGAGTTTTGGCAGGCTGGAGTTAGAGTAAGGGTTAGATAAGGTTCATATGTGTATATTAGGCTAACAACCAATAGTGCTTTTATAAGCCTAGCCATGCAAATCAAATACATCCCACGAGTTTGTGTGCCTTAGAGATTATTCTAAAAGAGTGCATATTAGCTTGGGCAATACTGTAATGCCTGTCTCTGCCCATGAAAGATATAGGTGCCAGACCTGTGGTGAAGTTTCAGTTTCCCATTCACTGGTCTGGAATACACTTGAGTAGGGTTAGGGAAGGACTCTGCATCACATGGATGGGAAGTCTATTCCAGGGGAATGGGAATTCTCTGAGAAATATACCTATCCTTCCAACATGTCTTTTTATGTCATAAGCAAAGTCTAGGTTCTTAGATCTCATGTCTAATACTATATATAAGACATGGCAAGTATCATACACCAACTGGACAGGAGAAATTCTTGCTTACAGTCAGGGTGTCCCACAGTGCTCTGTCCTAGGCCGTTACTTGTTTATATTGTATCTTTCAGAACTTATTTTTTCATCTGAGGTGTTCTACAGTCTATATTCTGATGACCTAAAATTGGATAAACTTTAAAGATAAGGCATGTCTGCAAAATAACGTGATTAAATTGACCATTTGGGCAAAGGATAATAATATGTTGATCAATACATCAAAAACTAAGCATATGAGATTTGAGAGACAAACTGAAAGGTGAATATTTAATAAAGCACACAGTGATTGAAACTGTAGACTCATTTAAGGACCTGGGTATATAGGTAGATTCCGCTATGAGTTTTTTTAATCATATCAACCAATTGGTTAATGATAGTTATAGAACTACAGACTGTATAAAAAGATTTATAAAGTCTAGAAAATCAAACATAATGAAGTCATTGTCTGTTAGTTACATTAGACCCAAACTTGAGTATGGAATAACAATATGGAAACTCTATAGGAAAACAAACATGAGTAAACTTGAAAGAGTACAGTGGAAATATACCAAGGGCATCCATGGATGTAAAAATCTAAGTTATTATGAAAGACTAAAATATCTGAACTTGTACAGTGTCTCTTACAGATATCTAAGAGGAGATCTTATTCAGGTATATAGGGCATTTAGGGACATCTACCTCTGAGAATGTTTGGGGTTATCAAAAAGTACTAGAGAATCATCAGATAACCTATGTAGAAAATTCTATAAGAATGAAAAGTGTACTAACTGGTTCTCTGACAGAGTAGCTGATGCATGGAAGAGACTACCAAATTACATTAAAGCAAGCACTAGTTTAGATATTTTTAAGAACAGCCTGGACACTTATTATGGGAACAAGTGTTTGTGTATATGGGCAAACTAGAAGAGCATTAATCCCTGTGCTTGAAATATTTGTATGTATGTATGTATTACTTCTGTGGATATGCAAAAAGTCCAGCAGAGCAGGATCCAAGGATGCCTTTTTTGCCAGACATAGATCACCTGTCAGCAGTCTGTAGAAAACAGTTGGAGTCACACACATAGAGGTGTGTTAAAGCCCTAACAAAATGTCTGTTATGGAATTTACTATGGGGTGATCAACCATCAAGAGTAAGGAAGACAGGGCTTAATAAGGTAGAGTAGTGATTAGTCAGTGAGGTTAATGATAAAGGAGCTTATTATTAAACTTTTGGGGTGATTGTTCACTGAGATTATAGATGGCAGAGTTTACAAAGTTATTGGAGTGATTGATCACTAAGAGTAAAAAAAACAGCAGCTTCCTTATCGTGCTCCAGTGTAATACAGTATCAGCATCTGAAGCAAGCCTTTACAGAATGAGTACCATGCATTGACTGTATAGACAATGCTGGATGGGATATGGAGGGCATGGTATTAGAAATGGAATAGCAGTGCTTGTTACAAGCCTGAAGGAAAATGTTACAGGAAAGTTCAACACAACATCATATTCTTTGGGGTGCAGAAGTTAGAAGGCACAAATATCATTCCTTTCTTGTTAACTGGTAGCCTACAAACATAAATATTACACAGTTAGTGCCCAGTTCATTTGAAAGGACACATTGTGTCTTGGGGCCCAAGACTTTAAGCTCTCTGACCAGTCTAAGAGCTGATATGTGGAAGCTGCTGCTTACTAGGACAGACAAATGATTGTTCATGCAAAATAACACAGGCAGATAATGAAATGTCAAGTGTGATGGACCTCTTTACCCCAGTGCAATAACTAAGGAGCCGCAATCCTCACCACTGGCTCTGGTAAGAGAATGCCACTAAAAGTAGGGATATAAATACACAATTTCCCCTAAGAGTACACTGGGAACAGGTTCCAAAACCTGGGACTGGACTATATGTTTCATTACAGGGCCTCAAATGAGTCTCCACACTAACTACTGCACAACACTGTGTCCCAGTTGTAGGTATCTGACACACACACTCTTAAATGTCTGATATTGACACATGCACACACAGTTGGGAAGGACTGACACATTTACCTGCTGTGTTTCTTTGCCCAAATTACAGGGTAATGGCTGCCACCAGTCAAATACCACAATACACTTTAAAAGGGGTGTTCAATTATATTGGGTAAAATAGATATGGAAACAAATAGTAGCATGTATTCCAAGCAGTAAGGCTTTTCAGAATAGCCCTGATGTTAGCCCAATAAGCATAAGCACTCTCAAGTTATTAAAAATATTGACTAAATAGCCAGCCACAATGAGAGGTAGTAAAACATTTAATAATAAATAAAAAGATTTAAAACATGTAAATACTGAATAATGAATTACAATAAACGTCAGAGTTTCACCCATAGGAAATAATGAAAATAATATTCTAGGATAGATCTCACATTGATTTTAGAAAATGTCTAACTGTCTAGCTGTAGTTCCCTGACTATCTGAAGATTAACTGTCCCTCTCTATTCTAAATGCTTTGGCAAGACAAGGTTATACTCTTACTTCTTCAAGTTAGGATGAGAAATTATGTCTACATTCCAGGCTGTTGTCTGTCCTCAGTGATTGGAACAACTACTCTCCTGGAAACCACTGAACTACTAGTGCTGAGCAGCTCTGGAAAACAACTACAGAACAATAACTGAGCAACTGACTCAGAACCCGCTTTTTGTAGCAGAAAATTTTCAAAAGTAACAGGAAACTGATATGAGAATTTGACTATCATATCAGACTTTGAAACAAACAGCTGCAGTGAAAATTCTATTCTCTCAGTTCTGGCACATAAATGACATCACATCTAGGTCAGCTGACTCTGCCAACATACATTCAAAATTCTCTTTACAGAGAACATGTACATTTGGACAGCTACAAGAACACAGTTTGACATTCAAAAATCTTGTATAAATCAGAGTGATAATCAAAAGACATAAAAGTATAGCTAGTTATGCTAGCATATGTAACATGGGGTAATTTACAATTATTTACAAAACTTCAGCCAGTCATGCTAGCACAGATAACAATATTGAATATCCATGTAATGCGGTCGGCAGTGACTTTTCAGCTGGATTATTAGAGAAGAAGATGTATTCTGACTTTTACTGAAGCTGCTGAAAATGAAAAAATCTCTTCTGCTTCCAAAACTGTCTAGTCAGTGAAAGAAAATAGTATTCTGTCTCCATTTAAACTGTTCTTAGCATGATTATTAGCTTGAATAAAAAGCTGCAAGAATGATATGAAATATAAAGGGTTAATTTAGAAATAGTATAAAATGCTGAAAAATAAGAAGTAGTAAGTGTGCTGGCATAGCTAAGATATTGGCATCCATGTAAAGGAGTATGTTATTGAGAAACAAAGTCTGTAAAAATAACTGTGCAGGTGGCAACTGGAAGGACATCAATGAAGTAAAGAGATGTAACATCAAGTTTCAGATAGTGCTGGAACACCACATTTCAGATAATGCAAGACCGAGTTTCCATGGATCATCAAACTACAAAGAATCAAGGGCAAGGGAACAAAAGAAAACAGTTAAACAAAGAAAGAACTGTTATACATCAGACTCTGAGAAAAATATCAGACTTTCTGGTATAAATATGAGTGTAATAGTAAACAAGCTTTGGGAATTTACCATAGAGAGTTGACAGCATCCATGTTGCATGCTTGTAGATCCAAAAGGAAAATGTAATAGAAAGCATATTAACTGAAGCAGTTGTCTCGGTGTATTTATTGTACTTAGTACAATACAGTAATAAGGCTAGTTGATCACAATAAGTAGTTAAATATACTTTGGTATGCTTGCATGCAAATGCAAGTAACAGCAAGAAACCAACCAACAAGAGGATGTCATATAATTTTTCAGTGGTAAGCCACAGTTGACGGACCAAACGGTTTCTTATTGTGACAACTACAGCTTCTTTTTTACTTTATTCAGTTAGTACATTCCGTTCCATTGCAAATGTTTGCCTCCTTCTTCTGTACAGCATCCAGTAGCAGAACAGTGCATCTCTGCAAATTCCACAAGTCCTGCACATTTACACAACTGAATCTGCCAGCTGTGTTTGACCTCCCTTTCAGAGACTCAATGAGGAACTTTCCACGTTTTCTCGATGGAAGATTTGGCCACCTTCCACAGAGAAACTGGTATTTCTTTTTTGTTTCTCATTCTATAGCATGGATGCCATAAACAAAAGAACTAAATGCCTTCTATGAACACCTCCAGGACTGCATGGATCAGGCAATCCCAAATAAAACCAAGACTCTTTCCACAAAGGGCAAACGTCCAGTCTGGTGGACCCCAGCCATTAACAAACTTTACAATAAGAGGAGAAAGCTATTACATGATAGAACAAAATCCATAAAAGGGAAGTCACCCCTGATCATTATTAGTAAAAAAATACGAGCACTCATAAAATCAACTAAGGCCAATTTTGAGAGAAAAATTGCCATGGATTCAAAGGACAATCATAAGGCCTTTTTCAGCTATGTTAGGAACCTGGGTGGAAACTCCCAGATATGCTCAGAATTAGTCCAAAATGATACAAAAATCACTGAACCCACAGACATTGCCAACATACTGGCAGACAGGTTCAGTGCAAACTTCACCCTCTCCCCTAAAGGAGAGATAACTATCCCAGCCGAGTGTAGCCTCCCGGACATCTTAAATGCGCAGGTGAAAGCTGCTCTCTAAAGCTAAAAACACAGCATCAATGGGACCGGATGGTGTCCCCGGCTGTGTGCTACACGAGCTAAATGAGGAATTAAACCCGCACATAAGGCAGCTGTTTAATCTCAGCCTTACCACAGGATACGTGCCCAAGGAGTGGCGACGGCAACTGTGGTCCCACTCCACAAAGGCGGTGCCTCTACGGACCCTGGTAATTACCGCCCATAAGCTTAACAAGTCTAGTCTGCAAAGCTATGGAGAGGATCATAATGGAGCTCATAAACAAAGATATAGGGACTTGCAGACATTGGACCCGACCCAGTTTGGCTTTGTCAAGGGAAGATCATGCCTTTTGAACTTGGTTGACTTCTTCAAACAGTCACCAAGGCCATTGATGAGGGAAAGGCAGTCCATACAGCCTACCTTGACCTTGCAAAGGCTTTCACACAATGCCCCACTCGGTATTGTAGAAAACTTACCAGCTTAAATGTAAACCCATATGTCACAAGATGGGTTGCAAACTGGCTTAAGGACAGAACCCACAGGGTTAGAGTTGCTGGCGCTGTGTCAGACTCCAAGCCGGTCACAAGTGGTGTCCCACAGGACTCGGTCCTTGGCCCCTATTGTTTGGCATCTACTTCTCAGAAGTACAGGCCAACATGGGAGGACTTTGGCTGACAAAGTTTGCAGACGACTGCAAACTGGGCCATAGTGGAAAGTGCATCGGACACGGATATCCTTCAGAAGGGACTCACGGAAACAGATAGCTGGTGCCAGAGCCGTGGCCTGAAGTTAAACGCCAAAAATGTATAGTCATACCCTTCGGGAAAAACAAGGTAACCCCAAGCTACCATATAGGTGGCAATCCACTAAGCACAGAAGAGGTTATCAGGGACCTGGGGACCCAGGTTGACAGTGGCCTTTCTTTGACACTCACATTGCTAAAGTGGTTAGAAAGACCTTCTACATTGCCCACCTGATCATGAAGGGATTCACATCCAGATCTAGTGAGGTCATTGTTCCCCTGTACTCTTCACTTATCAGACCAATGATCGAGTACAATGCCCCATTCGGGATGTATCTCACCCGACATCTGCAGCAATTGGAGAGACCCCAAAAGTTCCTCACCAAAAGAATAAAGGGACTCCAAAATCTGTCATATGCTGTCAGATTGAAGAAACTCCATCTCTATTCAGTCGCATACCATCTGCTCAGAGGTGACATGTGCCTGACATACAAGGCCATGTCCAACCCGGAATTAATGGACATGCTCCACCTCAAAAAATCCAAATCCACCAAAACCACTAGAGCAAGCGACTTAAACCTTAGCACGGATATAAATAGGACGTGCTGGAGGGATAGATTTATCACTCAGAGACTCCCTATGCTGTGGAATAAAATCCCGGTCCATGTGAGGCAGAGCACCTCACTGTCTCTGTTCAAGAGAAATCTAGACCTGTGGATGGGAGATCGTAGGTTTACCCCAGGAATCAACTCTGTGTCACTGCTGGACAGAGGCACAACAAACTAATGGGCACAGTATTTTTTCATATAAGGGGTGGCGTAAGCCACAATAATTTGGGCTAGGCTTATAAATGCCTTAGGGCAGATAGCCTAGTATAAACCTATGAACCTATGAACCTATGTAAAGTGTAAGACTACCTTTTGGGTAGACAATAATAATAGTCCAGCACATGTATGGTCAGAATTTAAAGATTGGTATAAACATAACAGTAGCACACGTAGTACTTTACTAGGTAAAGTTCATGTCAATGCTTGATGTACATTTGACTGGTATCTTAAACAGCAACATCATTTGCATGACAGTAAACATTTATTTTGCAAGTCATATGAAACTACTTTCTGTGTGCAGTGTCATAAAAGCAATGGTAAACAACCAGATGCATTATGTCCTGTCAACACATGTAAAATGTTAATTTCAGAGTTACAATATCAGTCAAGTCAGTTATTTAGAAAATCCTCTGTACATATTGCTAGACAAAAGTGGTATAAAACCACTGCACATTACAAAACAGATAAAAACAGAGACGAGGTTCACAGTAAACTGAAAAAAGATTTATTATACCATGACCCCCCATTAATATTCCAAAACGTGCACGCTGATTGGTTAGCGTGCACGTTGTAAATCGACTTATACTAATGGAAAAGGTCCGGTCGCCCGGACTTTTTCCATTAGTATAAGTCTTTTTTAAAACACTGCCTCGCTATGTTAAACTCCTTTAACATAGCGAGACAGGTTTAAAAAAAGCAACGGAGATGTCTGTTTTTTTAAAGCTGTCTCGCTATGTTAAACTCCTTTAACATAGCGAGACAGTGTGTAAAAAGCAACGGAGATCTTACTTTCTCCGTTACTTTTTTTTTAAAACCTGTCTCGCTATGTTAAATGGGTTTAACATAGTGAGACAGCTTTAAAATAAGCAACGGAGATCTCCAGTGCTTATTTTAAAGCTGTCTCGCTATGTTAAACCCATTTAACATAGCGAAACAGTTTGTAAAAAGCAACGGAGATCTTGCTTTCTCCGTTGTTTTTCAAACTCTCGCTATGTTAAGTGAGTTTAATATAGCGAGACAGCTTTAAAATAAGCAACGGAGATTCTCTGTTGCTTTTTTCAAAGCTGTCTCACTATGTTAAACCCATTCAACATAGCGAAACAGTAAAAGCAACGGAGATCTTGCTTTCTCCATTGCTTTTGCCCACAGCTCTGATGTACTGTGTAGGCATACGCATGCGCAGTACATCAGAACTGCCGCAGAATACCAGACAGCTGCGGAAGGGCAGCAAGGAGATTATACATGCCATTATTTAAGAAAAGTAATAATTTTTTCTTAAATAATGTCATTAGATAATAGCAATAACTCATTCTGGGTGTGGTAATGTTGATTTACCCACAGTTGGCTTTGTTTGGCCACTCAGGCTTCACCCTCATGACCAAACTATGCCAACCGTGGGTAAATCCAGCATTACCCACACCCAGGCATGGGTTATTGCTATAATAAACTTCTAAGACACAGTCAGAGTGAGTTCAAAAAGTTCAGACAACATATGCAAACACTTTTTCAAAAGTGCATAAGAGCTTTAAAGTCAGCAAAGCAGAATAAGCTGGTTAGTAAAGAGTTAAAGCAACAGCAGTTTAAGAAATAATTTACGATGTACTATGCTACTTTTAGAAAATGGTTAAGCGTACACAGCATAAACTTTCTTTCAGTTAAAGCAAGGCACTTAAATGATGATTTTAAAACCATTTCATATAACAAAACAGGTCTAGAGTATAAAAATCAAATGAGAGTAGTTAAATGCAGTAAAGACATGACGTCACAAGACTGACATGCATGTACTGTCTTTTGACCTAAAGTGCAGCAAAAGGCACACAACAGCAAATGTAAATCATGTAAATATATCTGTTTTAAGCATGTGTTAGTTAAGTCAATATCTCTTTTGTTTCTTACAATATTTTTTAATTGTATAATAGCATAAAAATAACAAAGGCTCCAGCAAAAGCAGTATTCAAAAGCAGTATTATGCATAGTTAAGCAAGTTAATGTTTATCACAACTGCATTCTAATATCAAGTTGCAAGTATATTAACAAATGACTAAAGGTACGAATAAGTGCCAAAGGAGTTATGGGTTAAGCGTCTGGAATCCGCAAAAAGAAAAAAAAAGTATGTGAGTTTAAATCTTTCCAGGCTGGAATGGGTAGTTACAAAAAATGTTGTATAAGATAAAATGTTACTGGTACTGAAATTTATAAGGTCAAGGAAACAAGACTGGGTGCAGGCCAAATGGCTTACGTTTTTCTAAAACTTTATTGTTAAGTATTCACGCACAGCATTAAGCAAAAAGCACAAAAGTCTACAAAAATCGCGTTTAGTAATTGTAATAAGATGTCATACTTGTGCATACATGTCATTAATCTGTTTGCAAGTAAATACTACACTGAGTACAGTCAGTACATGGGCTATGGTTGTTGTTGTGTCTTTCGGCTTTTCCCTGTTAGGGGTCGCCACAGCGAAACTCTGGTCCGCTAATGATTGACAGTAGATTTTTTACGTGCCAAGTTGCCGGCCCTGACGCACAACCTTCAATGAAGGTACGCCCATTCACGCATGTCTCCACAGAGAAGATGGTCTAGCTGAGAATTGAACAGGACAACGTTTTACTGTGAGACGACAACGTAGCACCACCACCGCAGTACATGGGCTATGGTATGCAGTTAAAATACATTATGCAGGTACATTTACAAAAAGGGTGGGTACAAATAGCTAGTAGTAACAGTAAACATCTTTTCAAAATGGGTAAAAGCAATTCCTATTACAACTTTGACAGTATAGGCAACAGCAAAAGCTTTTTAAAAATATTTTCTGTTTTTAAAAAAAATGGCCAAAAAATAATCCAATCAAAATGAGCAAATGTGTAAGACCAAAGTGTCACAGTCTAGATAACAGCCAAGCATACATTTAATTCTCACCGCATTTAATTCTCACCGCATAAAGCAAATAAACAATGCTGCAATAAAAAGATGTATACTACAGGGGGGAGGGCATACTTTAAATTTTACACTAACTGTGTAAACAGTACTGCAAAAGAGACTCAAATAAATGTACAAAGTGGAATAGCAAAAATACATTTTAATGTTTCAAGTAATGTAATTAGCAGACTTCAGTTTAATGCTAGGTTTGAAAACTGAACTGAGTGTACATTACAGCCATGTATATACAAATGCAAAAACAATCTGTACAAGCAAGTGTATTCTGTACAGTATATAGTAAATGGTTTATCTATGTAAATAGAGTGACAAGTCAAAGCTTGACATTTATGACATATGTGTTTTTTTTTCAAAACAAGACTGCAATGCCTTTGCAAAAAAATCCTCAAGCATTGTCAATAAATTACTGTATAGAACATCACTGTATAGAGTCATATACAGATTCATCCAGTTCTAATATTAATGGTTGTCATCATTGTGTTGACAATAAAAAACTGTGTTAACTTGCTGTATTAAAAGAAAACTAAAGGTTTTATTTCCCTATGTGTTTCTAGTTAATAGCAATATAACTTGACTAAAAAGTACTAACTAATATAGATAGTTCTGAATTTTAAATAAAACAGAGGGAATGTATACAGTGATAGATATGTTTAAAAATGTATAAATGCATGTGCACATCTCTTTGTTAGTTAGAAGTATATACATATCTGTTGCTATAATATATGTAGAAATAATATAGTTGGTTAAATACATGTATTTCCATTTGGTAGTATACATATGTTCTGGTACAGCTTGAGACAAGCTGAATGTTCAGTGTCTGGAACATGCTTCAAGGACTATAGATAAAAATGCAGCTGCGAGACAAGGCACGCAGCATTCAACACAGACATCTGCATTTCATTTGCATCATTCTGAACATCAAAACTGAGAGAATTACAATATTCCACAAATAAAACTTAGGAAAATGCTACACAAAACAGAACACAAGACAATTTCATATAACATTTAACACAAATATAACAGCATGGTTAGCTGAACAAGGTCAGGCATACATAAAAGTAGAAAAAAATCAAAGACTGACATAAACATTTCAATAAACAACTCTTATCTCTATTAGATGCTGTACATTACCTCAAAAATGTAACAGTTCTGACAAGGAAAAACATCATGCAAAAATGTCACAGTGTGTAGACAATAAAATTAAAATAAGAATAAACTCAACAGGGGAAAGAAAGGGTATGATTTCAACCAATATTCTGTTTATTTGCATAAACAACACAGTAATACAAAAAAAGGACCATGGGTTAAAATACTTACCATTTTGAGTAACAGGCCAATACTTCATACAGATCAAATGATAAAAATACCATCCACTTGTACTATGATGGGACAACAATACCAAAAAAAAAAAACAATATTGCATTTCAATATAACATTTCCAAGTTTTAAAAATACCAAATGCAGATTTAAAAGAGCTTGGTATAAAAACTAGTAAAACAAGATATCTCACAGATTGTACATTTACAAGCACAATGGAAATAAGTCATTACAAGTATCTTTGATAAACAGATTACAATTTAGTACTAATGTATCTAAATTTGACAAAATGTTGTGTAAATTGCCTTCAAATTTCTAAATGTTTGTTAAAGTGGCACCACAGTTTGTATGTGTGGTTTCAAATAACCCAGTGTTAATAGTAAAAGACAAAAACAGAAGCGGACACTGACCATAATTGGTGGGACATATTCAAAAGATGGTCATCATCTGGGACCAAATTGCTAAATTGGTTAATACATCCTGTGTTGGTAGTTTTAGGGGTAATAATAATAATGACAGCTTGGAATTGTTTTATATGCTGCAGGTTATAGTTGCAATAACTCAGCACGTTATGATTGTAAAAATAAGCAAAGTGGTAAATGCTGTAAATTAGCAATGATAGTGAAACAAATGCAGTCTTTTCTTTAACTGAAGTTTAGTCCGTTCCTCAAAATAATAACAAAATGGGGAACTGAAAGAAAATAGTATTCTGTCTCCATTTAAACTGTTGTTAGCATGATTATTAGCTTAAATAAAAAGCTGCAAGAATGATATGAAATATAAAGGGTTAATTTAGAAATAGTATAAAATGCTGAAAAATAAGAAGTAGTAAGTGTGCTGGCATAGCTTAGATACTGGCATCCATATAAAGGAGTATGTTATTGAGAAACAATGTCTGTAAAAATAACTGTGCAGATGGCAGCTGGAAGGACATCAACAAAGTAAAGAGATGTAACATTAAGTTTCAGATAGTGCTGGAACACCATGTTTCAGATAATGCAAGACCGAGTTTCCATGGATCATCAAACTACAAAGAACCAAGGGCAAGGGAACAAAAGAAAACTGTTATACAAAGAAAGAACTGTTATACATCAGACTCTGAGAAAAAATATCAGACCTTTTGGTATAAATATAAGTGTAATAGTAAACAAGCTTTGGGAATTTGCCATAGAGAGTTGACAGCATCCGTGTTGCATGCTTGTAGATCCAAAAGGAAAATGTAATAGAAAGCATATTAACTGAAGCAGTTGTATTGGTGTATTTATTGTACTTAGTACAATACAGTAATAAGGCTAGTTGTTCACAATAAGTAGTTAAATATACTTTGGTATGCTTGCATGAAAATGCAAGTAACAGCAAGAAACCAACCAACAAGAGGACGTTATATAATTCTTCAGTCAGACTGAAAGTACATATGGATGGTGGTGTAAATGAAAGTGCTGACACTGAAGAAGCCTTGGGGATTGTTAATTGCAATAGTTGGGCTTCCATTTGTTAGCAGTCTGTTTTTTTTTTCTCGTGCTTGAATAGCTTGGCCTATATGGACTGGGAGGCATTAGGCTTTCTGAGTTCAAAAAGTGATGCATACATAAATGATTCAGTTTAAGAAGTGACTTGCATAATGAAAATTACTGCATCTGAAGTTAATGCTACTCAATGCCAGAAGTCTAAACTTCAAAATGCACTCTCTCAAGGCACTCCTAAAAATGGAGAACATTGATATCTGTGCAGTAACTGAGACCTGGTTCAAGGCTCCATAGAGCACCCCTGCAATACCAGGCTACATCTCTTATCACACTTTTTGGCAACCAAACCAGGACTGAAACACTAAATGTGAGTAGTGTCCATATTCACCAAGGATATTCACAACACCAGGCTAACTGTCCAACACAATGCATCTAAAATTCTCCAGGTGCAGCTAACACTAGGTAAGACTGCAATCCAAATTGTAGCTTGCTACAGATCCCCCACCATGCCCCAAGATTCTCACTACACCTTTCTAAACATACTGGAAAACATTAAGATACAATCAAACATCCTAATACTGGGTGATTTCAACTACCCTGCCATTAACTGGGAAATCTACTCATGAACCAACATCTTTGCCAAATGGTTCTTGGAATTCATAAATTCCAAAGCCCTGGATCAACTAATCCTTAGTCCCACCAGGGGCTCCAATATCCTAGACCTGGTCATTGCCAACATGGGAAATCAATGCCCCACACCTATGATCACCCCCTCATTGGTCAGGTCTGACCATAAGCTAATCACCCTTGACATCCATATCCCACCCCCACCCCCCAGTAAGGAAACCTCTGTAAAAAACTTCTCCAAAGCCAACTTCATGCTACTCAAGTCAGAAGTGACAAACTTCATGACACACAGAACAAATTCCCTGCACGAGAGCTGATGCACGGCTCCAAAAGATGAGATACAGTAACACACACGAAAAAAGAGCCAGCAAACAATGACTGGATATGATAAATGTTGTATTAAAAATACATAACAGCAAACAGCAAAACAGACCGGTTTCGGCTGGAAATAAATTACACAGCCTTCTTCAGTGTATAAAAATCAATCAAATCAAAGCTGTTTAAATAACATGAAGTCAGACCCCATTGGTGGATGCTCATAAATATTCATTTAGTCCAGGGGGAAACAAGCCACCAAGTTTAATAATCCATTTCTTTTCTTTACCATTCAGTACTGTGTGCCACCCTGTTTTATTAGAACGATTACCATGTACCATATCAATAACGGTAAACATGAACCTAGCTGTCGGGTGTACCATATGATGTTTATATAAAGCATTGTTCATTCTTTTTTGTTTAATATTACTAATGTGTTCTGAGATGCGTATTCTTATGGGACGCGATGTTTGCCCCACATAGAATGCTCCACTGTTGCAAGTAGCCAGATAAATAATCCAATCGCTACTGCAGATAGCAAAAAAGCGGAGATCAAAAACCTGGGGGCAATTCCTACTGGAAAATTCCTTGGATTTATTAATATATTGACAGTTAGTGCAATGACCACAAGGGAAACATCCACATAAGATGTCCCCTGATAAAGTTGTCTGGACATGCTCAGTATATCTGGTGTCACTATGTTTGTAATGATTAAAGTATGAATTCAAATTTTTGCCTTTCCTATATGAAAAGAGGCATCAGGCTGGGATTATGTTAGAAGTGTCCTGGTCACACTGTAAAATATTCCAGTGTTTATGAACACTTTGAGTGAGACAATTAGAATTCCTGGAAAAGGTACTGGTAAATCTAAGTGGTTGGGGTAATATGTTGGAATGGTCTCTATATTTGAGTAAATCAGATCTCTCCATACAATTTACTTGATGCTTGGCAACTGAGATATCACCCACCTTATAACCCTTATGTTTGAATCTGTTGGTCAAATCAACTTGATTCCTACAATAAATGGTATGTTCTGAACATATACGTTTGGCCCGAATGAATTGGGCCTTGGGGATGTTCCGTGCTACATGTGGAGGGTGGAAACTGGAAGCATGTAAAATAGAATTGTACTGTGGGAATTTTCTGTACATCTCTGTCCCCAGTGTATCATCAGGGAGCCTATTTAATAGGACATCCAAAAATGTAATACTATTCAGGTCATGATGTTCAGTAAAAACTAATCCCCATTCATTGTTGTTAAGATAAGAAACAAATTCTGTAAGTCCAGTTTCAGTACCCTTCCAAACAAGCCATACGTCATCCAAGTAACGTCTCCATATATCAATATAAGGTAAAAATATGTTTCTGAAAGGATCATAAATGATATGTATCTCCACATAGGCCATAAAGAGGTCTGCATATATGGGGGCAAAAGATGCCCCCATTGCAGTCCCTTTTGTTTGCCAAAAACAAAGATCCTTATAATAGAAGACGTTACTTGTAAGAACATGCTGTGCCAAACCCACCAGGAAGGAATTGAAATCCAAACTATATAAGTTGGATGTTTCAAGCCAATAAGCTAATGCGTCCAAGCCTGCCTGGTGTGGAATGTTCGTGTATAGTGCACTCACATCAAGTGTGCATAAATACCAATCAGATTCCAGTTGCATATCAGAAATTATTTGCAAAAAGTGGGTTGTGTCCTGTAAACGGGAACGTATAAAGGGTAACAATGGTTTGAGATACTTGGTCAAGAATAATGAAAGTGGCTTCATGACACCCATGCAGACGGGAACTGAAAGTTCGACTGCTGAATCCTACACTAAGGCACTGTACGAGCACATCCACTTGTGCATAAATCGTGCCATCCGCAATACAACCAAGATGCCCTCCTCCAAAAAAAGGAAGCCAATCTGGTGGTCCCTTGCCATAAGCAAACTTTACAACAAAAGGAATAAACTGTTGCAGAAAAGAGGCAAATCCCAGGATGCAAAAAACTCCCTTTCCAGCCTCAGTAGGAAGCTGAGATCCCTCATAAAATCCTCCAAAGCTAGCTATGAAAATAAAATTGCCAAAGATTCCAAGACAACCACAAGGCATTCTAGAGCTATGTCAAGAATCTAAATGGCAATGCTCAGATCTGCTCTGAGCTACAATAGAATGGCATTAAATATACTGATCCCAAGGATATTGCCAATATTCTGGCAGATCGATTCAGTGAAAACTTCGCCCCCCTCTCAACCCCTAAAGGGCCCATCTCAATACCGAAAGATTGCCAAATTCCGGTAATAACATCCACACAGGTAAAAAACGCACTCTCCATAGCTAAGAACACAGCATCCATGGGACCAGACGACATCCCAGGCTGTGTACTACATGAACTACAAAATGAACTAGCACCTCACCTAAGTGTCATGTTTAATCATAGCCTCACTTCAGGCTTTGTGCCCACTGAGTGGCACACAGCTACAGTTATCCCACTCCACAAGGGGGGATCCACCTTGGATCCCAGGAACTACCGCCCCATCAGTCTGATGAGCCTGATCTGCAAGGCCATGGAATGTATTATTATTGAACTTATAAACAAAGACATTGGCAACCTTAAAACACTGGACCCCACCCAGTTTGGGTTTGTGAAGGGCAGATTTTGTCTCCTGAACCTGATTGACTTCTTCAAATTAGTCTCCAGAGCAGTGGACAAGGGTAAGGTGGTCCACACAGCCTATCTGGACCTTGCCAAGGCCTTCAGCACCATCCCCCACTCTGGAATCATAGATAAACTTACTAAGCTGGGCATTAATCCCTACGTCACTCGATGGGTTGCCAACTGGCTTGTAAAAGTAGCCAACTCCAAATCCAGCTCCAGACAAGTGACAAGTGGAGTACCTCAGGGTTCAGTCCTGGGACCGCTCTTGTTTGGGCATCTACTTCTCTGAAGTACAGGCCAACACCAAGGGACTCTGGCTAACAAAGTTTGCAGATGACTGCAAACTGGGAGCCATTATCGAATCCCCAAATGATGTGGATATTCTACAAAAGGGCCTTACAGAAACAGATGCTTGGTGCCAGAGCCATGGGCTCAAGCTCAGTGTCAAGAAATGTATAGTTATCCCCTTTGGGAAAAAACATGTAACCATGAATTACCACATAGGTGGCAGTACACTAAACACCGAAAGTGTGATAAGAAACTTTGGGACACAGGTGGACAGTGGTCTCACCTTCAATAACCACACCACCACAACAGTCAGAAAATCCTTCTATGTGGCACACCTCATCACTAAGGGCTTTTCATCCACAAAAAAGGAGGTCATTGTCCCACTGTACTCATCCCTCATTAGACCCATTATAGAATACAATGCCAAACTAGAAAAAGTGCCAGTAAGAAACAAGTTCATTAGAGAGGTAGAATGTAGAATGAACAAGGCCTATGCATCATTTATTTGTTGCTGTCAATAACTTCTTCAGAATGTGCTTCATTCTGAAGAAGTTATTGACGAAAGCGGACAAATAAATTGTTGGTACGCTATTTGGAGCCTTGTTTCATTCTACATATTTCTACCTCTCTGTGGCGATTTGTTTCATAGAATACAATGCCCCGTTTGGTATGTACCTCTCAAGACATCTGCAACAACTGGAAAGGCTGCAGAAATACCTCACTAAAAGAATCACAGGCCTAAAGCAGATGCCCTATGCTGACCGGCTAAAAAAACTCCAGCTATACTTTGTCGCATATCGTCTTCTCATAGGCAATCTCTGCTTAGCATACAAGGCCATGTCAAACCCAGAGCTGTTGGACATGCTACACTTAAAGAAATCGCAGTCCCTCAGAGACACACGTTCCAGGGATCTAAACCTTGTCGTCACAATGAACAAAACATAGTGGAGGGATAGGTTCCTGACCCAGAGACTCCCCAGACTCTGGAATAGACTGCCCATACATGTCAAGCAGAGCACCTCTATGGCCCTCTTCAAAAGGAACCTTGATGATTGGATGGGAGATAGGAAATTCACCCCGGGGATCACATCAGTCACCCTGCTAGACAGGGGTCCAGGAAAGTAAATACTGTGGGAAGAAATAGCCAGGGAATTATTATGGCTAGGCTTGTATAGGCCCTAGGGCCGATAGCCTAGTACCAACCTATGAACTGCAGTCATTGTTATCTAAAGCAAATTTTGTTCACTTCCAGTTATGATTTACACTTTCTCTGCATTTTTATTTTTATTTATTTGTGCTTTTGTTGATCATGTTAGTCTAATTATTCCATGTTTATAATGTTTATTGTTACATGTATTTATTGACATTTGTCCAGCTGTGCCCATAGGACCATATTTTAAGCTGAGACCCAGGGAGAAAATTCTCTGATTTGACTATATAATAATAATAATAATAATAATAATAATAATAATTCCTTTCTGTCTTTCGGCTTTTCCCGGTTAGGGGTCGCCACAGTGGAACTCTGGTCTGCCAATGATTGGCAGTTGATTTGTATGGTGCTGAGTTGCCAGCCTGACGCCCAACCTTCAAGGAAGGCACACCCATTCATGCACGCACCTATCTGCATGTCTTTTAAATGTCCCTCGACCATGGAGAGAACATGCAGACTTGTTTCTCTCTCTCTCTCTCTCTCTCTCTCTCTCTCTCTCTCTTACTTTTTGTGTTATTAGAGATTATAGATAATTTCCAGAAAGGAAGAATGGGAAGAATCTATGCTTGAGATTTTTTGTGTGACAGGTTCTTTGTTCCAATATGTTGACAGGTGGGTAGTGCCATATCATTTTATTGGGTTGTTTAGATTCTTAATTCATCTTTCTTCTTCTGTCATCACAGTGAAAAGATGGCAGAATGCTAAATGAGGCAGAATCAGAAGTGGTGTTGGGCAGGAAGGGATTGAGAGAGAGAGTAGGAAGAAGAGAGGATACCTTCATGCAATGTTATATAAACCTGGAGTAATATCAGTACTAAGAAAACATTATGACTAGTTACAAGTGGCTAGTGGGACTAATAAAAGTGAAGTTTTTACTGGTAAAGCCTGGCAATATGTGGAACAGGAGAGGTGCGAAGTTGCTGAATGGAAGTCTGTAAGGATGTGGAATTAGTAACATGGGTAGTTGCACATTTATTGTGGTGCTCCATGGATACTAATGATCAGGGAGGTAAAATATACATGGAAACCAGGCTGACGACTTGCTTATTTATTGTACTTCTTAGAATGATGAGATGGTAGTCTACATTTCAGTGGGAATTGTTTGAGGAAAACTCATATAATAAGTATGAAGAAGTAAGGAACCATTTAAAATGATTTTAAAGATTGAGTTAAGAGCCTTTGCTGTCTATCTAAGGTACTCAAAAAAAAGGAAAATAGACTGCTTATAAATAATACATGAGGTATGACAGTGAAGGAAAGCAGTTGTAGAGGAAATAAACTATCATTTGGAGTAGGAGCATCTATATAAGGTTATCTTTTTTTTCTTAGAGGAATTACCTAAAATGGATGAGGAAGGAGTGTAATTCTTGTTAATCTCTATACTAATGTGGGCATAGAGAAATGAAAATCATCAGAATAAGACTGTTCACATACAGTGGGGCAGATCTGGATATGGGTTTTGTAAACTAATGCATTATTTACTGTTTTATAATCAAATTCACCTTGTGTTGAAAAAAATCAGTATAGTTTGGCAAATAAAAAGGAAGACTTGAGGTTGAAATATTTATATTTACAGGTGAGGTAACGATACTATATGAACGGGAGGATAAAGAAACATTGAAGATAGCATTTAAAGTTACAATAAATATGAGAGAAGAAGCATTTATATTTATTATGCTTGGAATTATGACATTATTAGGTCATGTACCTAGCAAGTGTCATCATCCTTCTCTACCTTTTATTTAGAATGGATCAGGCTAGACTAATAAATGGTGTTAACTACAACTGAGAACTCTCGGATTTCGTTTATTTATAAACTGGTAATTCTTTGTTTTCCTTTTTGTTTTCTTCTTCTATGGGAATAAAGGTAATGTAACACCGAGAAACAGTGGAAGCAGATGAGAATAGCAGAAGGGGTAAGGTATGGCTCGGGTAGAAATGTCATTCAACCTTGAGCAATTCCATATTCAATTCAAAACACACACCCATGATTTAATAATGTTGGACAGGATCTGTGAACAATTGCGGAAAAGCTTTTATTATTTGAAACAACAAGCACGTATGGAAGAAGCAAAGCAGAGCAGGATGCAGGAGATGGAGTTGATGGGGCTGTGTTGTAAATGGAAAGGTAAAGAGAAGAGTGAATCAGAGGGACAAATTAAGATGAAGATACATGATACAAGAATTAAAATGATCACTTTGAATGAAAATGGGTGTAAGGACATGGACTGGTAGGGAGGAGATATATATTTTGATATTAGAGGAAATTAAGCTAAATGCAAAGGAAGCAAGGAAACCTGGAGGGCAAAATACAGGTAGGTGGAAGTTGTCTGTGGAAATGAAGGGAGAAGAAGTGGGTTATGATCATAATCAGTAAAAGGCTAGTTAAATGAGAAAGAAGAGAACAGCAGAGATGGGGAATGGGTTGTTTGCAGGCTGAGACTGGAAGACATGGTACCAGACTGGGTCCCCTTCAAAGAAGTTTATCAGGGTATGCTTGATACAGATAGACATCCTAGCTCCTTCTGTTTACTCACTAGTCCTGCTCAAACCTACACTAGGCATGTGCATGTGTTTTGAAATGAGCTTGAAGTCACTCAAGCCTGAATGATATGTTCTTTTATAGCTCCCAAGACACTTCTTTCATTGTATCCTTGTAGTATACTTTGTACACAGAACAGTCATGTTTTTGCTCAAGTTTCATTGACATGTCTAGCTAGGATAATGCATCACATATCTTTTCTTTGCAATTCATAAACTTAAAAGTGATAATACATATGTATACTTACAAATATGTCAGTCATGGGCAATAACGCCCTTCTAGCCTGCCAATATACAAAAACGATTGTTCCCATAATAAGTGTCCTGGCGGTTTTAAAAACATCTGAGTTAGTACTTGCTTTAATGTAATTTCATAGTCTATTCCATGTATCAGCTACTTTCTCAGAGGACTAATTAATGCACTTCTTATTCCTACAGAATCTTCTACATAGGTTGCCTAATGATTATCTATGAAGTTTAATAACCCCAAACACTGCAAGAGATTGTTGTCTCTAAATGCCCAAAATACACAAATAAGGTCTCCTCTTAAATATCTGTATGAGACACTGCACAAGTTCAGATACTGTAGTCCTTTGTAATAACTTAAATTTTCATAACCATGGATGTCCTTGGTATATTTCCATTGTACTCTTTCCGGTTTACTTATACCCTGTTTTCTTATAAGGTTTCCATATGGTTATTCCATACTCAAGTTTGGGTCCAATATAACTAACAAACAATGACTTCATCATTTCTGATTTTCTAGACTTCATAAATCTTTTTATACAACCTATAGTTCTATAACTAGCATTAACCAACTTGTTGATATTTTTAGAAAAACTCAAAGCTGAATCTATCCATATGCCCAGGACCTTATATGAATCTACAGTTTCAATCACTTTGTGCATTATTAAGTATTCACCTTTCAGTTTATGTCTCCCAAATCTCATATGATTAGGTTTTGATGTATTTATCAACATATTATTCTTCTGTGCCCAAATGGTCTATTTAGACAAGTTCTTTTTCAGACGTGCCCTATCTGTAACACATGCAGTAGGTTTACCCATTCTCAAATCATTTGCATGCAGACTGTAGAACACCTCAGATGGAAAAGATAGATTGGAAAGATACAATCTAAACGAGTATGGGCCTAGGATATACCCTGTGAGACACCTTGACTGTAACCTTGAATTTTACCTGTCCAGTTGTTGTATGATACTTGCCATGCCTGATTTGTAAACAATGCAGTTATCCATCTTATCAAAATACATCAATACCTAGTTGCTCTAATTTATTTATCAGTGTTTTTTTTGTATGACCCTATCAAATGTGGAAGTTAAATATATATTAAATTACATCACAGAAAAATTTTCCATTCATAGTTGTTATTATATTGTTATAGATCTTCACTAATGCCAGAAGAACTGTATACTGAAAGGCATAATAATGTAGCAAGATTGTTACACTGGGGATTGTGCAAACATTATGGTATTAAAGTGGCTGAAAAACACTGGAAATATGAGTCACAAAGCATCATAGAAAATGATGAAGTTTATATCACATGGGATCACCCATTACCAACAGTTCAAAACATAGATACTAGAAAACCAGATATAGTGGTCCAAGAAAAGAAGACAAAAGTAGCACTGATAATTGAAATCACCACACCCAGTGACTACAGTGTCTTGTGTACAAAGAGACACAAAGTCATAAAATATCAGTATCTGCAGGCAGAAATGAGAGCAATGTGGAAGAAAGATACACAGATAGTTCCAATAGTAGTAGAAGCAATGGGTCTTATAAAAAAGAATCTACAATCATATTTAGACATGTTACCAATCCATGTAACCCCGTATGAACTACAGAGGGAGTCATTACTGGGCACATTGCGGGTGCTGCGAAGAGCACTTTTGGCTGACATCAGAGACTGACACAATACTAATTTCATGAACTTTAATTGTACTTTGACTAAGGAATGGGGTCCATTCTCATCATGGTACTAGAAACCCAAAAGATCTGGAAAAATTAAAAAGAATTAAATGGAATACTTGTATCCAGAATTCCAAAGTTCTCAGTGATGTTATCCTATTCAACAGGGGTTGAGTGATCTTTACTGACAGTAATCACTTCCTTTCCTAAACATGTTCTATTTGCTCTTTGCCTAACATTGTTTCTCTCATCAGTCCAGTCATTAATATATGTAACAACACTTCTCCAAGCTGTGTCACTTGCACAGATACAATCATCACTAGTAAGTCTAGATTTTGTACTAATAATGGTAAGCAAATCATCAAACGTTTGACATGAGGAACCCATCACCAGTGCACGCTGTACAAGATACTTGCACTTTAGCAAATCATTAATGGCATACCCATTTAAGGAATCCATTTTTAGCTCCAAAGGAACAAAGAATTCAAGCAACTGCACAATCAATCACAAACCAGCACAGGATTGTTTAAATAAGCTTGAATATATTCTTGGCAATACTTATTCATCTGCTTTAAACAGTACCCTGGTATATATCTGAATTTCTAGTTAAATGAAAATAAGGGTTATATTTATTTGTTTATGTAGACTCTTTCTCTGGTCAACCTTTTAGTGGTACATTTCCAGGCATTTTAACTATGAATCACTCTAATTGCACTGCTGAAAGAATTTCAACTTGTCTTTATTCATGGACAAAAATGTAATTACCCCATCCACTTCCAGTGTCTTTCCAAGCAAACCATCATGTTGTTGTCATTATAGAGACAAATGACTATACGTTTCAAACTAGTTTTGCCAAACAAATCCCAATGCTGATTTCATACAACTGACTCATCATAACTCTTTGCATTTTTGCTGACATACTTCACAGTTACGCCTTACTGGTACGGTCTTAGCAGCATTCTTTGCAATCTCATTGGAGAGGTCCAAATGGAGAGATAAGTCAGCAGGCAAAGAAGAGTAGTATTGCTGAAAGTGAATTCATCCTCAACTCTTGGTGAGTGCCTTTATGAGGTAGACCTAAGCTGACACTGATATATATAAACAGTATTTATATAGTATATATCATGGACAGATTTAGGTAAAAAATTTAAAAAGCTAGCTGGGTGCACAAGACCCAAGATAAAAAAGTGCCCAATCCTGGTAGATGCACTGGTGCCAGGAATGGAAAAATGACAGCGAAGAATACTCAAAATATGGAAACATTCCAACAATGGGGCCAGGCCAGCCTCAAGGGGAGGATGCCACCCCCCCCCCATTGTAGAAGGAATAAACAAATGTACGCAAAGACTTCACACCCACTAAAGAGTGCAGTCCATAAACATAAAAATACAATTCAGTTAAAAAGCTGAAGATCCACCATGGAGAGACAAATAAAACCACTTAACAGTTTATTTGACTGTTACAAAACAAAATAGATGCTAAAAATATGGATGAGTGCTTTTGGCCGTCATCAGATCATCATCTGTATTTCTAGTGTCTACTTTGTTTTTATAAAGTTAAATAAAGCTTTAATTGGTTTTATTTGTCTCTCCATGGTGGATCTGCAGCCTTTTAATTAAACTGTTGTAGAAGGAAGTAGCAGCCCACAAAAATCACAAAAACTGATAGGCCAAAGAAGAGCAATAAAGATAATAGCATGGACTGTTGAGGATAAGAAAGAAGTTATTTGCTGTTACTACTATGCAAAAAGCCCAGAATCTCCAGGCACAAGATATACAAAAAGATTAAGAAAGAAATTAGAGGAAAGAAAAATACTTCCACAAGAAAAACTGTCAGAAGCCTCAAATAAAAATTTGTGTTCATTAATAGATCAGATTTATGAAAAACAGCATATAGACCCAGGAACTTTGATCTGTTTGGGAAAAGAAGCATCTGAGGAAATGTGAAAATATAAACAACAAAACCTAGAGATTTTTGAAAAGTATAAGAAAGGAATATGGACATATGAAAGAAAGAGAGATTTGATATGGTACAATATTTATCCAAAGGTGAAAGCTAAATTAATCAATATAAAGAATGCAGTCCCAAAGATATTCAAAGAGAAATACAGGCAAAGGCATCCATTCACAATGAAAAAATAATATCACAAAGAGGGAATGTAGAAAAGAAGATTAGTAAAGAAGTTAAAAGATAAAAGTTGAAGTTATGGAGTGCTTGCTAAATGAAGGATTTGGTGTAGAAGGTCTAACACAGGTTACATCACAGCATGATGGAATGAGTCCCAAAGTAAGGAGAAACAGGAAGTCCAGGAGATATCCGAAGAAATAATATGGACATGGGAATGAAAAACAGATTTAATATGGTATAATATCTATGCAAATGAGAAAGCAAAACTAATCAATACAAAAAGAACAGCACCAAAGACATCTGAAGAGAAATACAGGCAAAGGAATATGGGCATGGAAAACCTTACAATACAAAAAATAAGAAGACAAAGAGGAAAAGCAGAAAACCAGATTAGTAATAGAGAAGTTAAAGAAACAGAAACTAAGGTTATGGTGTACCTGTGAAGTGAGGGATTCAGTGTAGAAAATCTAATTAAGAAAGCACCACAACAGAATAGAGCAATGGACATCTAAATTAAGGGGAAACCAGTGGAATGGGAAGCAATTGGTCAGCTGCCATATGAAGATATTTTGGAATCTTCCACAGGAAACCAGTATAAACATTCACTTGAAGTTGGATAGCAAGGGAAGCAACAGGAATTTGTGGAAACTCTGACACAGTCAATGCTGAGGAGTGATAGGCTAGTGAGCTCCCATATGACAGAGCAATGGATGGCACAGGAAGATGCTATAGAACTTTCTATAGAATACCCGCAGAGAATGTAAAACAAAAAATATGACCTCAGTTTAGAAGAAAATGAGCTAAGAGAAGAGTTGCTTGACGTAATAGAGACAGATAGATATATTAAGATCAATGAAAGCAATAGACTATAGAAGGTATATAAAACCCAAAAGTCAGAAGTTTGATAAAACAAATAAACACAGTAATTAGGACTGTCTCTAGAGATCCATGCAATATAACAGAAGTAAACAGGATATATTACTGTGCAGCTAAATTAATAACTAATAAAGTTCTACCACAAGAACACAAGGTGGTGAGGGAAAGGAAGGAGGGAAATCGAATACCATCATGAAAGTATTGAGCAGAGAAAACTATAAAGCAATTAAGACAAGAAGTGTCACTGTTAGAAGATTATAGAAGAGGGAACAGATCAACAAAAATACATAGAAAGACAGACATGATAAAAGAAATGAACAGTATTAGAACAGATCAGTTTCTATCATGCACTATCACAAATAAACTAAAAATCTCAGCACAGGTGGGAAAACGTAGAAAATATGCTGATAAATATAAAGGAAAAGTACAAAATAAGTAGTTTTGTAGAGAACTGGAAAAAAAGGTAAAAGGAATTGAAAGACCACCAAAAAAAAGAAACATATATTTTGGAGAAGTATTATGAAGATCCTGAGGAACATAACAAAGATGCTAAATGGATAGAAGAAGTAAAAGAAAGAATAAGAAGTTTAAAGGTACAGGATATGAAATGGGATGAAGTAACAGCCAGAGAGAGATTGAAACAAAGTTAAGAAAAGCCTCTAACTTGAAAACCCCAGGCCCAGATGCAGTACCTAACTTCTGATTAAAAGTATTAACATCTTTGCAAGAAGATTTAGCCATGATTAAGAACTATTTATATGTGCACCCTGAACAGACACCATCCTAACAACAGGAAAAACAATGCTACTACTTAAGAGTGAACATGCAAGCTACCCTAAAAATTATAGGTCAACAACTTGCCTTCCGAAGACATATAAACTATTCACTGGAATTGATGCCAACAGAGTTTATAGTAATTTAGAGGAAAACTCAATTATGGGAGTAGAACAAAAGGGCAATAAAAGAAAGTCATATGGAGCAAAGGATCATTTTTGTTAAATAAAGTCATAGTGGAGAACTGTAAAAAAGAGAAATAATCTAAGTATGGCATTGAGTGATTACAAAAAAAGGATTGGATAGTATCCTACATTCATGGATAAAAGAGTACTTAAAATGTATAAGATATGACATTACAGTGACCATGAAACAGTAGCAGACCACTTTGCAATTAAGCTATGATAAAGAACAAATTATTATCCCAGGGATAAAAATTCAAAGGGGGATATTCCAGGGTGACTCTTTGTCACTGCTGCTATTCTGTCTTGCCCTTAACCCATTAAGTTGTTTATTTAACAGCTTATGTCATGGCTATAATTTGGCTCCTTCAGAAAACAACAAAGTGTAAATACTTCTCATCTTCTCTTTTTTGATGATTTAAACTGTATAGCTCATCAGATGAGGAACTGAAAGCACAACTGCAAGTTGTCAAAACTTTTTCATGTGATATGAGAATGTCATTTGGCCTTGATAAATGTGCAAAAGCAACCTTTAAAGCAGGAAAAATGTAGCACCAAGAAAATATCAGTTTGGGACAAGAATGTGATATAAAAGAACTTGAGCAGAGGGAGTGTCTAAATATTTGGGAATTGATGAAGGATCAACAATAAAACATGAACAAATGCGAATAAAACTCAGTAAAGAGTACTTTAGAAGACTTAAATTAATCCTAAAAACAGCATTGACATCTAGGAACAAAATTCAAGCTGTAAACCAATTTGCTCTTCTTGTCCTAACTTACAGTTTTGGAGTGATTGACTGGCTCCAAAATATGTTTGATAGATTAGACAGGAAAACAAGAAGGATGCTTCATGCTCACCAAATGATTTACAAAAATCAGTGCATACTGTGATTATATATTCCCATTTCCGAAGGAGGGATGTGCCTGCTTGAAATTGATTACATGTATAGATCTACAATCATGGGACTGCACACACATCTGCTGACCTCACAATACCAAAATGTAGTGAAGGTTTTGAAGCATGAGTAGAATAAATCTAAGATGGTTTCTCTGCTTAGTCTAGCAGAAGCATATTGGTGTCAAGCAGGAATGAAAATGAAACCAGAAGTAGATAAAAATCAGGCAGTAACTGAATGTGCCAAAAAACAAAAGAAAGAATATAAGGTTAAGGACCAGATGAGAAGGCAAGAAATGTGTAAAATGCATAAATATGGTTGCAAGTATAGAAAACTTCTGGAAGAACCTCGTGTTGATCAGGATCGAATGCAGGAATGGTTAAGGAGAGGTGAATTTAAACCAAGAGATGAAAGGTTAATATTGGCAGCCCAAGATAGTGGACTACGTTCACAATGGTTTACAATGTCCACAAAACATGTGGGAGAAACAGACAAATGTAGGTTTTGTAAAATAGAATTGGAAACAGTTGCATGCCTCATTGCTGGTTGTGACATACTAATGGCAAAAAGACTGTACACTGAAAGGTATAATAATGTGGCAAGGCTGTTCACTAGGGATAGTGCAAACATTATGGTATTGAAGTGGCTGAAAAACACTGGAAACACGAGCCACAAAGCATCACAGAAAATGATGACGTCCACATCAAGTGGGATCACCCATTACAACATGAAAAGAAGACAAATGTAGCATTGATAATTGAAATCGCCAGACCCAGTGACTACAGTGTCTTGCATACAGAGTGATAAAAAAAAATCATAAAATATCAGGATTTGGAGGCATAAATGAGAGTAATGTAGAAGAAAGATACCCGGACAGTTCCAATAGTAGTAGGAGCAATGGGTCTTATAAAAAAGAATCTGCAATCGCATTTATATCTTACCAATACGTGTAACTCTGTACGAATTGCAAAAGGAGACATTACTGGGTACATTGCGGGTGCTGCTATGAGCGCTTCTGGTTGACATCAAAGATTGAAAATATGCTAATTTCATGAACTTTAATCATACTTTGACTTAGGAATAGGGTCCATTCCCATCATGATATTAGAAACCCAAAAGACTGGTAATAATAGACCCATTAACCTCTCTAGCCTCATATATCAAGCTATGGAACACATTATCTCAGAATTCATTAATCTGGACATTGGAAATCTCTCAACCCTGACCCTTCAACAATTTGGATTTACCCAAGGACGGTCCTGCCTCTTTAACCTCATTAATTTCTTTGAAAAAGTAACTGAAGCAATGGATGGTGGTTATGCAGTGCATACAGCATATCTAGACCTGGCCAAGGCCTTTCAAACTATTCCCCATGCAAGCATTATTGACAGACTTGTAAATATGAATATAAATCCTTATATTGTGCAACGGGTAGCTAACTGGTTGTCTGTCAGAACGTTTGCGGTTAGAGTAGCAGGTGTCACTTCTGAAAGCAAAACAGTTACCAGAAGTGTACCACAGGGTTCAATTCTTTGCCCTCTCCTCTTTGTAATATATTTCTTAGACCTTCAAACCAGAACTTTTTGGCCTATGGTTAACTACATTTATAGATAATTGTAATTGGGTGTTATTAATTGATCTTCAACTCGGTCACAATTGCTCCAGCATGGCTTAGACCAAGTTTACAATTAGTGCAAGGACACTGGTTTCAAAATAAATGTAAAAATATGTAGTATAGTTCCTTTTGTTAAACAAAGCAGTTTAATTTACCATATATAAGAAGGCTAATTATATCATTTGACCATCCTGTCTTCGCAGTAGTTCAGAAAGCCTTTTATCTCGCCCATCTAATTTCCAGAGGCATTTCCACTAGATCCAAAGAAATCTTGATTCGCCTTTACTCATATTTTATCAGACCCATTATTGAATATAATGCATCTTTTGACATGTATTTATATGAACATATTATGTATGTATGTATTTATTTATTTATTTATTTATTTATTTATGTATTTATTTACAGTTGTAAAGTACAACTGTAAAGTTGTATTCTTTAAGCCTGCATACTCACAGACCCTGGAAATCCTTGTAACTTAGTATAGCCCTAGAAACCCCATGATGCGAGTTTACTTCTAGGACTGCTTCAGACACCATTTTCAAACCCCTAGTGCCTAAGGACCCAGTCGGCTGTTTTTCTACACAAACGCTATGCTAGAACTGTTTTTTTTTGCTTTTCACTGATTATGTGGTAAAGAAACAACTAAAAGAGGTAAGTGGTGTGCATAGCAATGATTTTCTAATTAGCCAAACCAGCAGAATGTTTAGAAAATGAGTGGAATTACCTGTAAAGTTTGCTAGCCAGGAGTGATATTCTAAGCATGTTTATTAACTGCATGTGGTAAGTTTAACATTACAAGCTTGGCAACATAGTTTGCTGTGATACACTATTATGCTGGTTTAAGAATCATGAACAGAAGTTTTGTTTCCTAGCATTTAGCAAGTGGATTTAGCTGTACTGCCTTAATGCTGTAACTACTGATAGCATAAAACCACATAGGAAAAGCTGTGTAAAATTCATTGAACTTGCCTGTGCTGTAAACTACTGCTCTGACTGATAGTTACAGTTGAGTACAGAGTAATGCAGAAGCTGTGGTACTACTAATATTAATGCATGCCCTACCTGAATGTATAAAACTGTTTGCATGCTGTTGTTAGCTATGTTCCATATAGAATCCATGCACTATGTACTTTACCAGGTCTTTCACCCCACCTGTCCTTACCTCAAATGGCTCAATCTGTGCTGAAAAGAAATATCCTGAAAACTAAAAGAAAACATTCCTGCACTATCCCTCACTAAGGAAAAGGACTGCAAGGTCTATATCTTAAGTGTAACTGTTGTGCTAATAGATGCTTGGCTGAACTGGGTCTACAGTTAGCTTAGGGTCTGTAGTAAAAGATAGCATAACAGTCTTAGACTCTCTAGTCAGGCTGCTGTAATAAGCAATAAAAAAGCATTCTATAGCTTAAACAGCCTGTATAACACATTTACCCTGCTTACTTCACCTCACAGTTGCTAAAGAAATAACAAAATATCTGTACAAAATTCAGGTTAAAAGCTTGCTTTCTCCCAGCAGTCAGTGAAGTTACCTGGCTAAGCTACAAACTTTGTTTAGTACAGTGTTGAGTAAAACACAGCTCACTTTTAAAAGAATTGAATAAAAATGAGTAAATTGCAGCTCACTTTAAAAGGAACTGAGTAAAAACACTGTAAAGTTGTTCTTTAAGCCTGCATACTCATAGACCCTGGAAATCCTTGTAACTTGGTATAGCCCTGCTCCGCACCCCTCCCTGCCGTCAAATCTCACCCACCCTCACCACTGCTAAATTTAAGCCCAATAAACCACTCCCCCTCCTACAACCTATCATTGATAACCCACACCTCCATACACCACCCCTTCCTGCCAACAGCCCCCTTAATTCTCCACCCACATTCCTTACCAAGTACCACTACTATCAAGATGAGACCAATTATGTTCCTCTCAGTTATATTGCTTGTGTTATAATCTCCTCACCATCGATGAAAACCAGCCCTATCTTGGCTTTCACCACCCCATATCCCCATATCTCATACCATCTCTGCTCCCACCTTGAGTGAATCAGACCATTGCCTAGCTCACTACAAACCTGTCCTCTCCACTTTTAACAACCACCAACTAACCAGACAACAGACCATCTCCCCTAAAACTAGATATTATCATAAAATAATAAGTAAGGTGCTAAAACTAATAATCATGGTACAATTTACTCTGATGAGGGATGGAGATATCCACCCTAACCCTGGACCCACCCTTCCCACAAGCTTCCAGCTCACTACTGCCTTCAACATATGGCCAAATGCAAGGTCCTCTAACTCTCTCCTGACCTGTCACTTAAACATCAAGAGCATTAACAACAAATTCCATAATCTTCATGCCCTTCTAGCCACCTACTCACCTGATATGCTAAGTCTTACAGAAACCTGGCTAAAACCAGGAACTAAAAATGATGAGGTTATGCCACCAGGGTACAACATACTTAGACTAGACTGAAACACCAGGAAAGGTGGAGGAGTAGCAGTTCTGTTTAAAAATACAATATATGTCACTCTAGCCCCACAGCAACCTCCTCGTTCAATAATGCAGAAGCCCTAGTTAGCAAACTACAGCTTAACAAAAAGTAAATCTATATTCATAGCCTGCATTTATATCGCCCCAGGCAACAATGCAAATACCTTAGAAGACTTCCTCCAATGGCTTTCCAACACATATCCCCATGAAACTATGATGTTAGGAGACGTTAATATTGACTGGAACAATTGTTCCTCTGAATCTCCCACCATCCATATAAACCTTCATGGCTATACCCAACTTGTATCCTCACCCAGGCAGTATCCTGGATTGGATTCTTATCAACAATCACCCAGACCTGTATAACATGTGTACCCTCCCAGATGATATAATTGACCACTTACTCACTTACATCATTAAGCATAAAGTAGATAACCACCACCAAGTTCTTTATAAATCTATCAGAAACAACAAAAACTTTAGCTCCACTGACTTTCAGAATGAACTCATAGCATGCAATTGGGCCATACTTAAAGAACTTCCATTAGATGATGCTGTAGACTATTTTAATTCTAAATTCCTCTCCATTCTAGAATAACACACTCCTATTCGCACCCTTAGAGCCAAAACTAAGACCTCCCCCTGGCTCTCTAAAGTTACCAAAAGCAAAATCATAGCAAGAAATAAAGCATGGGACAATTGGCACCCCTCCAAAGACCCACCTGCCCATATTAAAATACCGACAACTAAGGAATGATACCAAGAAAGCCACATTGTTAGACAAAAAAAACTTCTATCAACACCTTCAGCAAAAACACCAGAACAAACCTCAAATATTTTGGGCAGGCATAAACAAACTGCTTCACCCTGGCCAAACCTCCACCCCCACCCCCTCAACTTGCGACCTTAAAACTCCAGAGGAAACTGCTAACATCATTTACAACTTTTTTACCAAAACCATCCAATCACTAGCTAGCCAACTACCCCCCACCAGCTCCTTTCAAAACTCCTCTACAATCACTACCACACTCCCTTTCGCCTTCCAACTTGTATCTGCATCGGCCAGCCAGTCTCTAATTAACAAACTAAAGCTCACTACCCTGGCAGCTGATCTCCTCCCACCAGAATATTTACAAAAAGGGGCAGATGCCATTGCATACCCTGTCTCGATCATGATAAACCTCACCTTGACTAAAGCCACTATCCCCTCTCTCTGGAAGGTTTCCCATGTCATTCCCCTTCATAAAGGAGGGAATTCTTTAGACCTCTCAAACTTCTGACCAATAGCCATACTATCACCACTGGCCAAAATTATGGAAAAGTGCATCCACAACCAATTAATGCACTATCTCACCCAAAATAAACTACTGACCAACTCTCAGCATGGTTTTAGGCCACACCACAGCACCACATCAACCCTCCTATCCTTATCTAACTCTATCAACACCAATCAAAACAATAACAAACTTACCTCAGCTCTCTTTCTAGATCTCTCTAAGGCCTTTGATATGGTCAGTCACCAACTGCTTCTCTGCACCCTGAAGGAGCTGTCACTGAATAGTAGCTCCATTAAATGGTTCCAATCCTACGTGTCTGATAGACAACAAGCAGTTTTATGGCAGAATACCCTATCCACACATCTACCCATTACTCTAGAAGTCCCCCAAGGCTCCATACTAGAACCACTACTCTTCTCAGTCTTTATCAATGACCTACCCACCATCACTCCCAAGGCCACCTGCATCTAATACGTGGACGACTCTACTTTAATATGTACTGCCTCCTCCTCCTCAACTGAGTTTATGACCCTAACCCAGAATACTTTCAATGATGTAGAAAAATGGTTTGCAAACCTTCAGCTTCTATTAAACCCCAACAAAACTAAACTGCTCATCTTTTCCCCCACGTGCCAAGCCTCCTCACCATTCTTTACTATAAGTTCCAACAATGGCACAATTATATCCCCAGATACTCACACAAAACTCCTGGGCATCACAGTTGATAATACCCTAAAATATGATATCCATGTCAATCAAGCCATCAAATCTGTCAACAAAAAACTAGGCTCCCTATACAGGATCAAACCCTTGCTCACTCCTTTTGCAAGAATGACTATCGCTCAGTCCCACCTACTATCTACCCTCCTCTATGCTTCCTCCCTCTTCACTAACCTGAACCAAGCCATCCTTGCCAAACTTGCTCATTGTTACAACCATATTGCTAGCTTTGCTACCAGTGCTACCTCTAGGACCCACCATTGTAGCAACCTAACTCAACTAGGATGGCTAGAGTGGCCCAGTTTCTCCGATACAACCAGCTTATAATAACCCACAAAATGCTATAACAACCTGAAAAAACACCAGCACTAAATAAGATCATCAAACTATACAGCAACCTGAGGACACTACACTCTGCTGACAAACTGCTGGTACAAACAACTAAGAGCATAAATGTGGCTGGGGACTCACTATTCACCACCTCAGTAGGCAAAACTTGGAATATGTTACCTGCCAAACTTACTCACCAATCCTCCTTAACCCAGTTCAAAAAAAGCCTGAAACTACACTTCCAACAGCATTGGCAGTGTCCCTGCTTAAACCCCGACTAATCACCACCCGCTGTTCCTGCAAACTCTCCCTAAGCATTTCAATCTTATACTCTAATAAGTGTACTAATTCTTGAAGGGACTTAGCCCATAACTCCGTGTATTATTGTCTGAAATTGAAGCCGCATGATTTTGATGTTGCCTACTATGTTTTATCCATGTTTGTCACCCTACTGAAAACTGCATATTATACTTATCTCTAAATGTTTCTACTGCTCCTAATGTATTTATACTCTGCTTTCTGGAGCCTTTCTCCCCGGGCCTCTGCTGAAAATGGGCATATATTCAGTTGAACATTTCCCGGTAAACAAATGTAAAATAAAGTAATAAATAAAAAAATAATAAAAATTGTTCACCGGGAAAGTCCGACTGGGCCAGAAGCCCATTTTCAGTGGAGGCCCGGGGAGAAAAGCTCCACAGAAATACAAGCAATATACAATAATTAGATAGTACAATAGTATACGCACAGTGAGATGCAGAATACATATCTTCTAGTTAGTCTATACAAAGTAGAATTCAGTACAGTTTTCTACTAGATACAGATTAAAAAAGAAAAAACACAAGCATTTCAGTGAAGATCACTGTGAGAAAAAATAAAGTTAGTAGTTTGTACATATTAAACAATAGTTATGACCAAATGAGATTTCCTTTATATATATATATATTTATTTTGAGTAGTAATAAACACTGAGGAGAGGGAGAAAATGAGATAAGGAGTGAACAGTGTGTTGAGAGAGTTATAGATATCTTGTCAGTCAGGTTTGGCACAAGAGCAATGCCAGTTTTTGGATAACTGTTCAAATAGTTGTTTGAAATTGGTAGATTCAGTTGTGTTTTGGAGGGTGTGGGGTAGAGAGTTCCATAATTTGGTTATTTGATTTGAGAATAGGGCTTCACCATGTGAGAAAGTTTATATCTGCAGATCTTAAACTTTGTAGGCATGAGTAGGGAACAACAAGTTTCTCAAGGGATGGGCAACTGTCAGGATGGAAGACGATATTGTGTATGAATTTAAGTTGGTAGAGACAAAGAAGGTTAGGTAACTCAAGCCAATTTAATTTATGTAGAGCGATACAATGGTGGATTTGGTGGGGAAGGTTGGCTGTGAAATGGGCTATTTTGTTGTAGCAAGTTTCCAATTTGGTTAAGTCTGATTTTTTTTAAGTTGGTAAAGTGGGGAAAAGCATATAGGAATGTAGAGAGGAGGAATATTCTGGATATGGTGAGTCTGGTATTGTCAGTGAGGAATGGCTTAATTCTGTACAGTGAGCCAAGTTTGATGTGAACTTTTTTAATTATGGTGGCTATGTGTTGGTCAAATCTGAGTTTGTTGTCAGTTGTCACTTCAAGAAGTTTTGTATGCTCAACTGGTTGGATGACTGTGTTGCTTGTTGAGAGAATAGTAAAAGGAGGGGTGGTCAGTGATTGTTTGCTACTGGTAAATAGCATTAACTGTGTCTTTTTGGTGTTGAGGATTAGCTATGATTTACTTAGATATGTTTCTATATCATTAAAAGCTTGTTGGGCTACTATTTGGAGGTCTGGTCAAGTATCGGCTGAGCATATTAAAGTTGAATCGTCCGCATACCAAACTACTTTAGCATGTGTTGTGGATGAGGCTCAATCATTAGAGAAGATGGTGAAAAGAAGAGGTCATAATATGGACCTTTGGGGGACTCCAACTGAGACAGGCAAAAGTGGTGAGAGTTTGGATTTTCACCGCAATGCTTGTCGTCTGTCAGAAAAATAGCTTAGGAAACAGGAGAGGGAAGTCTTTGATAGGTTTAGTGAGGTAAGAGTACTAAGGAGTTTCTGGTGGGAGACAGTGTTGAATGCTTTTGACATGTCTAAGAAGATTGATGTTACTTGCTGGTTTGAATTTCTCAGTTGGTTGATGGTGTTAGAAAAATTAATTAGGGCTGTGGTGGTGCTATGTTTTGGTCTGAAACCATGTTGGGAGGAAGAGCTAAGGTTGTGAGATAACAGGTTTTGTAGTAATTGAGGGTGGATATATTTTTCCAGAATTTTGACACAGGGGGAAAGGATGGCTATGGGTCTGTAATTGTTTAATTCTGTTGATGTTCCCCCTTTATGCAGAGAGGTGATGTAGGAAATTTTCCATAATTTTGAGACATATTGTTCTGCTATAGACCTATTTAAAAGAATGGAGATAGGCAGAGCTATGGTATCAGCTGACAGTTTGAGGTACTCATTTGGGAGTTGGTCAGCTGTTAAGGAAGAAGGTTTCAGTTTTTTCAACATTGTTCTTACAGTGTTAGTTGGGACAGGTTTGAGGTCAAACAAGTTGTTGTTAGTTTCCACATTAGGTGGAAGAGACAGAGGGGTGGAATTGTTCCCTGTAACTAAGGAGAGGATGGTGTTTATAAAATAGGTGTTGATTTATGAGGCAATACTCATGCTTTGGTTATTGATTGCTGGTTCTGGGGTTGCAGCTTTACCTGGGTGGAGGAGTGAGTTAATTGCTTGTCAGAACCTTTTGAGATTGTTTTCATATTTGTTTTACATAGTTGTATAATATGTTTTTTGTCTAGTTTGAGTTGTTTGTTTTTTTTTTTGTTTGTTTAATTGCAGAGCTGCTAGTATGCTAGCAGACTTTTATTGTCTTTTGTTTTTTGGTATTGATACCAGGTTTTGTCCCTTAGTTTTTTGAAGTTTAATGGTTTCTTTTGATAACCAGGGTAATCTCTTATTTTTAACACATGTACGAGTTGGTGCTAAGCTATTTAGAATAGCTAGAAATGTGCCATTGAAGACTTTTATGGCCTGATCAAGTTGGAGATGATAGAGTGGTGTCCAGTTGCATTTATTGAGCATGTCTATGAATGCTTCATTGGAAATGTTTTGGTATTTCGTACAAATTTGTAAACTATGGTTCTGGGTGAGTTGAGCTGATGACAGATTAAGTAGGTAGGTCTATGGTCACTTAAATAATTTGGAAGGCATCCAGAGAGATAGTTGTGGGTGGTACTACTGATAAGGAACCAGTCTAAGATAGCTTCCCTTTTGCTATGTTTATCTATTTGTGTGGGGAACTAGATTGTTTGGGAGAAACCATGTATATTTATGAAGGTAGAGGGGTTATCACCAATGCAAGTGTTCCAGTCTAAGTTGAAGTCACCTATAAAAATAGTTTCATGGGTGTAGGTTGAGGCTGTCCAGGCTATGAGTTCCTCAATGGCAGTGGGAGTATTATTGGGAAGTATGTAAGTGGCTATTATGGTAATATTTTTCTTTGGGTTGATTCTGAGCCTTGTTACTAGAACTTCAAAGTTGTTATCATAAGGGTATTTGATGGGTATAGTCTATACTTAGGATATCTTTGTAGAGGCTTGCAACCATGCCAGCCTTCTTCCTGATCCTGTCTAACCTGTGTATGCTATAACCTTGGGGGAGTATGTCTCGGTCTCTTATATGGGGTTGTAGCCAAGTTTCTTTTGCTAAAAGAATGTCTGGTGAATATTGTGCAGTGACTGCATGAAAGTCTGTGACCTTGTTAACTAGGATTTTAAGGTTCATGTTAAGAATGAGAAGGTCTGTAGTTTTAATGTAAGGAAAGGGTAGAATGGTAGCCATGATGGTATGTTGTGCAGTATGTGGCCCAGGTTTGTGGTGTATATCACCACTACTGAGAATCTGTGATAATACACATGCATGCTTGTGTGACAATTTGGAGAGTATGTTAAGGTGTTTCAAGTGGTTAGTGGTATTACTGACAACTAAATGTTTGAAGTGGAAGTATGCAATAGGTGTGTGATTGCAGAGTTGGGAGGAGTTGGCAAGGTAGGAAAGTGAGGAGTTGATGGTATTAGTATAATATAGTGTGGGGCTATGGACATTTTGTATCTGTAGGTGACTGTAGGATTGTTAGATAGAATGCAGATAGCAGTAGGGTATAGAGTGTGGGCAGGAGAAAGAGCATAGTGTGTATTATTTTTAAAATTTAGGTTACCTGGATGGTGTGATAAACTAGAGGGAAAGAGGGGCGTTGGTGTAGTGTGGTGGGAGTAGCATGATTAAGGACTGTTGCAATGTTGGGCGGCACAGTGGTGCAGCGGTTAATGTTGTTGCCTTACAGCAAGAGGTTCTCCGGTTCGATTCTTGGCTGGGGTGCCTTCTGTGTGGAGTTTGCATGTTCTCCCTGTGTTTGCATGGGTTTCCTCCGGGTACTCCGGTTTCCTCCCACATTCCAAAGACATGCATCTGGAGAATTTCTCCCCAGGCCTCCGCTGAAAACAGGCTCTGTGGAACCTAGTTGGACATTCCTGGTCAACAAATGTTAAATAAATAAATAAATTAATTAAGTTGTTTGAGGAAAAGGAGGAGTGTTATAAATAGTGTGACTGGTTAACTGAGGAGTGACTGGCAGATGGAGGCTGATTCTTAATTGGGGGAAGTTAAGGGAGTGGTTAACATTGGTATAAGTCTAGGTGATGCAGGGATGGGTGGGTATGGGGGTAGGGTAGAGGAGCAGAGTGAGCCTGAGCAGAGTGAGGGCAAACGGAGCAGGCTGCTCACCCTCAGAAGAGTGCAAAAAAAAAAAAACAATCAGTATGAGAAGTAGAAGCTTTGGAGCTATAAGGTAAGTGAAAGCAAGTAAGAGGTAGAGGCAGAAAGGTAGGAGTGAAAGCAGATAGTTGCAGACACACTACATTTATGGCCTTGGTGTGTAAGTAAAATAAAGGAAGGTAAATCTATCTGGGGACAAAATACACCAAGTAAATGGTACTAGCCTTACTTTACAGGAATTCTAATAGGGAGGCAGATTTAGTTGAGACAAGATAAGACCTTAGAGATTCATGACTAAAAGATTAGTGGTCTCAAAAAATCTTAGTTATCAGGGCAGAGTGGTAGCCTTTTCCTTGTACTCCATCTCTTACAGACTCCTCCATGGATATCTATGTTTAGCCCTTAGTGCTATGAAATATCCAAACCTATTTGAGTTGCCATTCCTTCATGGAACTAATGGTACATCAAATACTCAGTTAAAGAGACTAAACCTTCATCAGCAAATAAATAACACACACTGACATAATAGGTTCACATCCCAATGTATCCATCATCTCTGGGACAAACTTTCACTACACATCAGCACCTTTGGCACCTTCAGTGTAAACCTAGGTAACTGGATTGGCAGCCTCAAATTCTCTCCAAGTCTGTCTTGTCCTACCCTCCTTGAGGCTAGAGGGAAATTCTGCATAGGGATTTTGCCTTGGCTTAAAGTCATCTGCAGACTGACTGCCTAGTACTTAACAATGAACCTATGAACCTATAAAATCTTCTTTGGAGCTACCATTTCTTTTCTGCTCACTAACCACAGCTTTTAAAAAGCAGAACCAGAGTTGAAGAGTGCAAGCAGGAGACAACTTAAGAACAGGTTGTCACTTCTGCATGTACTTTACTGTACTCCTTTTATTTCTTATCTTATTTTTCTTTTTTTGTTTTTTGTTTTTTTGTTAAAACAGCTATGGCTTCAGAAAGCAAAAGCGGATAAGTGCAAGCAAAAGACAACCAGCATTTTACCTTCTTCTGCTTACATTTTTTCTTAAGCCACAGTTAGCAAGTAGAAAAGAATACCACTGTTAAGTCCATATCTTTATCTGGCTCACTGCAGCCAGACCAGAATCAAACCACCAAGGACAAACAAGGTATCAACATGCATTACCTTTGTGTCTCTCTGCAAATATATATGTGTGTGAGGGGTCTGCTTCTAAATTTGTAGATACAAAACTTCAAATTTTTTATGGTCAAGACCATAAGATCAAAGTTTTGAAACTTTGAATCGTTGAAATGGAGATCACTGTACAGTGTGGAACAGAATATTTATTTATTATTTGTTTACCGGTAAAGTCCAACTTGGAACAAAGCCAATTTTCAATGGAGACCTGGGGAGAAACACTCTAGATACATGTCTTTGTAACATGGAAGGAAACTGGAGCACCCAGAGGAAACCCACACAAATGCAGGGAGGACAAGTAGACTCCACACAGAAGGGACTTCAGCAGAGAATCGAAGCAGAGAACCTCTTGCTGTGAGCTGACAATGCTACTGGTGCACCACTGCACCATATTTACCATTTTCCTTAGTGTAGTACAATCTCAGACTTGGTATATTTAATTAGCATGGGGTATGGGTGGTGGAGGGGGGCTTGCTTCCAGCAAAAATGTAAAAAAATATATATTTTTGTTTTTATTTATTTATTTATTTTTTAATTTTGAAGTAGATGTGTATGAGTACATATGTGTGTGTGAATACATTAGTGTGTTTCTTGAGTAGATATTATTAAATACTTATATAACTATTATATTTTTGATGTTTTTCATACAAATATTTCCTCCAGCAATAATTACATATCCTATATCAACTTTCAAACATTAAACAGAGGATCTAGTTTACATCAGTGTATAACAAAAGTAATGTACATTAATAATAAAACAAAAGCAAAACAACTTAGGAGATGGACCACTGCCTAAGCACAATAACGCCCTCACGAATTAATGTCACAGGGGGATAATGGACCTTTAGCATCATGCCTCCCTGGGTGGTCCATTACTTCCCTATAACACCTAGCCTGGAGGACATTTTACTTGTTTAATACAAGGAGGTATACAAACAATGAAACTGTATAAGCCATTTCCCACAGTGACTTATTAGCAAGGGAAAGTTTCAAAGGTGATGCCAAGTATTCTTGATACAGGAAATGACATAAACAGTGACAGAGGAGCTGGAAAATCATTTAGAAAAGGAGTAGGGGAGATGTGGATTACAAGACCTAAGGAGAGCGAGATGGAGGGAGAGAGAGAGAGAGCGAGAGAGAGAGAAAGGGGAGAAGAAGAGGTGGTGATATTAATTATAAGTAATATTATCAGTGAACAGGCACAAATGTGCAGACTGTATGGGGGGAGGATGTGAGAGAAAGAGATAAAATGCAGCAGTGTTTATCTGCCAGGTTAATATATGCCTCTTTCTTTTAGGAGGAGAATGAATTTAAACTTAAAACAATGAGATCTCAAAGGTATTTCTGAGATCAAAAGGGAAGGCACCTCAGAAAGTTAGCCCTCAGTAATAAAATACTCATAATTATTGTGAGGCTACTGACTGGGCACTGTAGTCTATTCACACTTCAAGCACTTGAGTGCAGTTCATAGAAGACCTCTTTGGGATGCACAGGTCAGCCAGTAGAGGACAATGCAACAGACAGAGGAGATTATATCTGAGGACAGTAATAGATGTGTCACCATACTGCTTTGGTCTGGCAACCACTTAATTCTATTAAGGGTAATGTAGTGTTGCTCAGTCTTAATGGAAAGGAACATAATGGTGCAGATCATATTAAGAAGTACTTACAATGATACACCATTGCATTTGCAGGTTCCATTAATTACAGGAAAAGCAGCATTCCAGCTGTTTAATCAGAGCATTGTTTCCATTGGCCTGATTGCTTTTCACTCTCAGGGCAATCTTAACTTTTGCAGTACCTTTCACTTTCACATTTCTGGATAGGAAGGTGAGACATTTCAACCCAGCAAAGAAATGGCTGCTGATTTTTTTTTCTCACTGACCTTCATTAAATGGCAGTTAAAAAAAAAGAGTCTAGCCGCACATCAAGGCTTTTAAACTCCTGCACAGTATCAGTAGACATGCCAGTTTGGCTTCAGACAGTTCAGCATAGAGACACTCCCTTTATCTTGCTAGGAGTGCTGAATGACATCACCTTGTTTATTTATACATCTATATGATGCCATTTACAGTTAACCAGCCTAGGAGTCTAATAAGGTCATGTTAGAGGGAAACCTTAAAAACCATTAGGCAGCTTGAGTGCTTGGGATAGAACATTCATCTGTATACATTAGAACATCTAGGCCATGACTGTCAGCAGTGATTCAATCAATAAAATGTGAAAAGGGAAAGAGGCTACTCCGCAGTCTAAGCCTTGGAAAACACCTGAGTAAAGTATCTTAGGTGAAGAGTCATGATGAAAGAAATCTGACTGCAACATCACCCCAAGAGGTTGTCTGAGAACAAATCTACTAAGGGTCTGTCACAAGACTGAGTAACTAAATAGGTCAGTTGATTCACTGACGACATTCAGTGAGAGGAATCCTGCCTCCTTTCCCAAGAATTTTTCAGCTGAAGAACCGTAGATGTGTGGGACCAAAAGAACGACCATGCTGGAAATTAGACAGAAAAACAGAGGCTTTTAAGAGTTTACATTGCTGTTCAGCAACAGTTCTTCCATGAATCTCACCATGTTTTGATGATGTGTCATTGGTACATAGTGGTAATGGAGATAGGTATTTTTAAAGAGCAGGGGCATAGCAGTAGCAATACAAGAAATTGTAAATGCGGAACAGTGGCCAAGCAATAAAGAGGTATATCCAGCTTTAGGAAAAGAAGGTAAATGCCATCATTTGCAGGGCATTCTGAGTCAAGGAGAGAAAGCTGTAACTATTAAACATTTTTATAGCCAGCTTTTGTATACCTAAAGGGTCTGTGCATTGACCAGGATGAAGTTCAAAACTAGCAAAGATTTCTCACTTACGTATTACCCATAAGCCATAACTGGATGGCTTTCCAATAGGCTGGGAAAAAGGTGTTGCCCTTGTTACATACGTACATAGATACATAGATACATAGATTAATACTAGGCTAATTGCCCTTGCGGGCCATTTTAAGCCTAGCCAATTACCCCATGTGAGAATCAAACCCTGTACCTTGTGTATGCAAGGTGAAGACCTTAACCATTCTGCCATCCCCAATACAATCATTAATGTATGATGATTGGTGGAGGCTGCCTCTAGTTCACAAAGAGAGAGTTCGGTTAACTAGGATCTGAAGAAGGCTACGGCCGAACGTGCTTATCCTGGTGATCTGTTTATTAGGCTCTGAAGACATGTTTTTAAGCCTTTGCAACAGTTCTAAAGAAGTTTTAATAAAGTTTTTCTCTTCGTGGATTGTTTTTAACTGTTTGGCATCCTGAATTACAAGTGGATTGTCTGTGGTGGTACGTCTAGGATTTCATTCATGTATTTTGTTTTTGCTCTGGACTAACTTCAGCGGTTTTAGGTCTGTTTTACTTAATTTACTTTTTTCTCAACCTGAAACTGCACATGACTGAAAGCAATTTAAGCAAACAAGGTGCAGAAAGGAACAGAATGACACTGAATTTTACTAGTAATAGAAATATGAAATAAAAATAGAAATAGAAATAAAAAGCACCTAAACAGGCATGTCCAAGGGTCAGCTTCCGGTGATTTCTCCTGTCCACCTGGTGAATCTGGGCATACTGGGGCAGTGCGGCAACTGCCTCATGTACACAGACAATCCTCTCCTCCTACCACCCAACACTACAACCTGCGAGAGATGCACTTACATAGCCAAACTGGAAGCAAAGCTCTCTCCGGCCAAGATTGTGCTAGACAGTCAAGAGGAGAAGGTTAACACATGCATTACACCTCAAGCAACTCATAGCCCTTCAAAACCCACACCATCAACACCCACACATAGCAACACAAAACCCACATATGTGGAGGCCCTTAACATTAACCTGTCCAAGCAACAAAGACCTCCGAAGCCGAAATGCAAACAAACACCAGTCACAACCAAAGTGACACATAGCTCACAACACCAGTGTGCCACCCAATAACAGCCCCTAAGGCAAGACAATGTACCCAACACTTTAGTCATAGGTGACTCTATAGTCAGGCACACTGATATCCCACTCACCAGGCTGAACAAGGAGAAAATTACAGTCAGCTGCCTGTCGGGTGCCAGGATCCGCCACATAACTCATACACACAAGTCACTCCACAACAAGTACAAATACAACTCTGTCATTGTCGATGCTGGAGTGAATGACTTAAGACGTACCTCCCTGGACTACATGAAAAGAGACATGGAAGAGCTCTTGGATCATGTGACCCAGGCAGGTATGACCCTAACCCTGAGTAGCATCCTGCCTTCTCCCAGAATTATACCACAGTATAAGGACAAAATGATTGACTTCAACAATTGGCTAAGCTTCTGGTGTCATTCAAAGGGGATCCAGTATTTGTCTGTCTGGGAAGACATGATCAAAAAACCACAATGCTTTGCCAGAGATGGTCTGCACCTGTCACCCCTGGGATTCAGGTTACTGGCTAGAGCTCTTGCCACCCCTATAGTGCCTTTTTTAGGCAAGGTTCAAAGGATAAAACCACCACTGTAACAGATACAAGCATGCAAAATCTGAAGGTAATACTACTCAATGCTAGAAGTCTAAACCTCAAAATGCACCCTCTTGAGGCACTAGTAAAAATGGAGAACATCGATATCTGTGCAGTAACTGAGACCTGGTTCAAGGCTCCAGAGAGTACCCCTGCAATACCAGGCTACAGTTCTTACCACACTTTTCGACCACAAAACCAAAACCGAAACACTAAAGGTGGATGAGTGTCCATATTCACCAAGGATATTCACACCTCCAGGCTAGTTGCCCAACACAATGCAACTGAAATTCTCCAGGTGCAACTATCACTAGGTAAGACTGCAATCCAAACTGTAGCTTGCTACAGATCCCCCACCATGCCCCAAGATTCTCACTACACCTTTCTAAACATACTGGAAAATATTAAGATACAACCAAACACCCTAATACTGGGTGATTTCAATTACCCTGCTATTAATTGGGAAAGCTACTCGGGTACCAACTCCTTTTCCCAATGGTTCTTGGAATTCATAAATTCCAGTGCCCTGGATCAACTAATCCATTGTCCCACCAGGGGTTCCAATATCCCAGACCTGATCATTACCAACATGGGAGATAGGTGATCCACACCACTGGTCACTCCCTCATTGGACAGGTCTGACCATAAGCAAATCACCTTTGACATCCACATCCCACCCCCACCCCCCAGTAAGGAAACCTCCTTAAAAAACTTCTCCAAAGCCAACTTCATGCTACTGAAGTCAGAAGTGACAAACTTCACAACACCCTCACAGACGGGATCTGGAAGTTCGACTGCAGAATCCTACACTAAGGCACTGTACGAGCACATCCACTCATGCATGAATTGTGTCATCCCAAATAGAACCAAGATGCTCTTCTCCAAAAAAAGGAAGCCAATCTGGTGATCCCCTGCTATAAACAAACTATACAACAGAAGGAAGAAACTGTTGCAGAAAAGAGGAAAATCCCAGGATGCAAAAAACTCCCTCACCAGCCTCAGTAAGAAGCTGAGATCCCTCATAAAATCCTCAAAAGCTAGTTACGAAAATAAAATTGCCAAAGATTCCAAAGACAACCACAAGGCATTCTATAGTTATGTCAAGAATCTAAATGGCAATGCTCAGATCTGCTCTGAGCTACAACAGAATGGCATTAAATATACTGATCCCAAGGATATTGCCAATATCCTGGCAGATCAATTTAGTGCCAACTTCACCCCCCTCTCACCCCCTAAAGGGCCCATCTCAATACCAAACAATTTCCAAATTCTGATAATCGCAACCACACAGGTAGAAACCGCACTCTCCAAAGCTAGGAATACAGCATCCATGGGACCAGATGACATCCCAGGCTATGTACTACATGAACTACAAAATGAACTGGCACCTCACCTGCGTGTCATGTTTAATCATAGCCTCACCTCAGGCTTTGTGCCCACTGAGTGGCGCACAGCTACAGTTATCCCGCTCCACAAGATAGGATCCGCCTTGGATCCCGGGAACTACCATCCCGTAAGTCTGACAAGCCTGATCTGCAAGGGCATGGAATGCATTATCATGGAACTTATAAACAAAGACATTGGAAACCTTCAAACACTTGACCCCACCCAGTTTGGGTTTGTGAAGGGCCAATCTTGCCTCCTGAATCTGATTGACTTCCTCGAATCAGTCTCCATAGCTGTGGATGAGGGTAAGGTGGTCCACACAGCCTACTTGGACCTCGCCAAGGCCTTCAACACCATCCCCCACTCTGGAATCGTAGATAAACTTACTAAGCTGGGCATAAATCCCTACATCACTCAATGGGTTGCCAACTGGCTTACTGACAGAACCCAGACTGTAAAAGTAGCTGACTCCAAATCCAGCTCCAGGCAAGTGACAAGTGGAGTACCTCAGGGTTCAGTCCTGGGACCACTCTTATTTGGCATCTACTTCTCTGAAGTACTGTCCAACACTAAGGGACTCTAGCTAACAAGATTTGCTGATGACTGAAAACTGGGAGCCATTATTGAATCCCCAAATGTGGATATTCTACAAAAGGGCGTTACAGAAACAGATGCCTGGTGCCAGAGCCAAGGGCTCAAGCTTAATGCCAAGAAATGTATAGTTATCCCCTTTGGAAAAAAACATGTACCCATGAATTACCACATAGGTGTCAGGATGCTAAACATCGAAAGTGGGATGAGAGACTTAGGGACACAGGTGGACAGTGGTCTCACTTTCGATAACCACATCTCCACAACAGTCAGAAAATCCTTCTATGTGGCACACCTCATCACTAAGGGCTTTTCATCCAGAAAAAAGAGGTCATTGTCCCACTGTACTCATCCCTCATTAGACCCATTATAGAGTATAATGCCCCGTTTGGTATGTACCTCACAAGACATCTGCAACAGCTGGAAAGGCTACCGAAATACCTCATTAAAAGAATCACAGGCCTAAAACAGATTCCATATGCTGACCATCTAAAAAAGCTCCAGCTATACTCTGTGGCATATTGTCTACTCAGAGGCAATCTCTGCTTAACAAACAAGGCCATGTCAAACCCTGAGCTGTTGGACATGCTCCACTTAAAGAAATTCCAATCCCTCAGAGCCACACGCTCCATGGATCTAAACCTTGTCATTACAATGAACAAAACATGCTGGAGGGATAGGTTTCTGACCCAGAGACTCCCCATACTCTGGAATAGACTGCCCATACATGTCAAGCAGAGCGCCTCATTGGCCCTCTTCAAAAGGAACCTTGATGATTGGATGAGAGATAGGAAATTCACCCCGGGGATCATGTCAGTTGCCCTGCTAGACAGGGGCCCAGAGAAGTAAATATTGTGGGAAGAAGTATCCAGGGAATTGTTATGGCTAGGCTTGCATAGGACCTAGGGCCGATAGCCTAGTACCAACCTATAAACCTATGAACCTGTATCTCATTTGGTAGTGGAATCCTCTAATCCATTATTGAAGTTAAATCTTGAAATGGAAGAGGGCACTGTCACTGGCCAGCCCACAAACACTGAATTCTTTGAAAAAGTGTTTAGTGAAGTAGAGAATGCAGTTTATTGCCTGAAAAGGCTACAATGGCAGCACTTCCACTTAGAAGCATGCATGCACCACCAAGCTATACCGAGGGCCTATACATTAAATGCATGCCTACTTATAGTAACACTTTTCCAGAGCTGTTAGCACAGTGGCAAGCCATCAATATTGAAACCTGATTCAGATATATATGGCTGGTCATTGACTTCTTTAAGCCTGAAGAGGAGGAAGTTATAGAATTGATAAAGAAGGAACAGCTTGAGTTGGAGCAGTTGGACCTCTCAGAAGCTTGCATTAATAGATTAGAAACTATACAATACAATATGAATTTGTATGACAGCAAGTTAAAACAACAGAAGTGTCAGAAGTTAGCGAGAGATTTTCAGGACTTTAAACAAGGCCATCTTTTTGATTGGCCTAAAGAAAATAGAAATAATGCTGGAAATGGAAAGCCTTCAACTAGAGGCATGATTGATTTAACCACACGGAGTATTAAAACAAGGACTCCACAATCAAACTCAGACCAAGAGAAAGGGAATTATATTAATGTAACCAATGGTGATACAGCTACTACTTCATTTGATGTTACCAGTGAATCTACTGGAAGAACAACTGTCTCTAGCAACAATAATAAAGATTATTCTCTGGGTTCTGTAGTAGTAGGCATGAGACCAAAAGAAGGAGCAGTGCATGCCCCTATTTTTCAAAGTCTTCTGATTTTTATCAAGCACAATCAAACCAGAACACAAAGATTGTTGAGTCAGGAGAGTAAGCAGAATAAAGTGACCATGTAGATGAATTACATACATCTTTAATGGTTAATATATCAGGGTTCTGTCTTAGTAAAGAACAAGTCCATGTATTGAATAAAGGCTTATCTTTCCTACCCTCCCTTCACCCAGGACTGAGTGAATTTGTTTTGGACATCAAGTATTTTGCAAGAAATATTACTTTAAAAATATCTTTGGGAATAATGGGACACAAGTCAAGTTTATTTACAAGAAACCTAGTAGCTTTGTACCTGTGAACCATCCAGGAGTGGAATTGTTTATTCATCTATGTGAAAATGAAGTAGCTGCTTTAAGGCAAGAACATAGCAATAAACATTTTCATAATTTGACATTTGGTGAAAGAAGAGCCTTACATCAGTTAGCCGAAAGGGATGACATTGTAAGTAAACCAGCTGACAAGTGGGGAGCAGTAGTTGTGATGGATTCTGTCCAGTATCAGAGTAAGATGGAGGATATGTTAAATGATTCCAGGAAGTACAGAAAGGTGTCCAGGAAAGAGGTAGATAAGGTAATAAATGAAGTACGTGATACTGTCTATGAAATGCTTATGACTAGACAACTATCTAAAGAGTTGTATGATTTTTTTGAAGTAACTCCCTCCATGATGCCATCTATAAGTGGCTTACCTAAGATCCATAAAAGTAAGACAGACCCTGCCATGTGTCCAATTCTGTCAGGAAAAGGGTGGATTACTGAACTTCTGTCTATATTTATCGAGGAAGAGATAAATAAGCTACTACCCAGGGCTACCACCATTCTTAAGGATATTGCCAGGTTTTTGGAAAAAGTATACCAGACGATGACTGGGATTGATGATTTTTCTGACTTGCTATTAGTTACTATGGATATATGCAGTCTGCTCACTGCAGTGCCCAACTAATATGGTGTTGAAGCAATTAAACACATTTGCATCTTTGGCTCTTTCGAGTATTGAATTGGTATGTTCACTTCTAGATTTGGTACTGGAGAATGATATTTTTGTTTATGGAAGTGATTTCTATTGGCAATGTTGGGGGGTAGCTATGGCCACCCCCTGTGCCAATATTTACTACAACTTGGTTTTGGCACAATGGGAGTCTGAGAATGTTCTGAATGCTGGAAATCCTTGTGACAAGAATTTGGTTTTCTGTGACCATTTTGTGGATGACATTTTTATCATTTGGAAGGGCAATGATACTCAATTGTCTGGTTTCTTTAATTAACTTAATACCACCACCTCCTTTTTAGAATTTATAGTTAATGTACCTAAAGAGGAAATTGAGTTCCTTGATGTAAAGATACGATTAGATCCTGATATGGGCCTTGAAACTTCCGTACATAGGAAAGAAACTTGGAGGAATAATTTCCTGCATAAAAGTAGTATGCATCCCAGATTTGTTTTTACTAATATCATGGAGAATCAAACAACTTGGCTATCAAGACTAAGTATGAAGGATGTTGAATTCTTCTCAGAACACGAGAAATTAAAGTCTTATCTTAGCATTAGGAGTTTTTCTGAAAATGATGGATTTGCATTGGATTAAAGAGTTAAGAAAAAGGAAGGGATGCCCTTATTACTCTGCAAATGTGATACATACAGAAAATAGGAGAGATTCATGAGGAGGCCACAACCACCAAATAACAGGATGTATGCTTACTTATAGTACTGATACTCCACAGGTATGTAATGTCATTAGAAAATATTGTCCGAGCCTTACGGAAGATGAAGGGTTGAAAAATATAGTAAGTTAAGTCCCAAGGTTCTGTTTAAGAACAGAAAGAACATCAAGAGATTATTATGTGGTAAAGATGGCTTCCCCAAAGAACGTGGCAATAAAAGTAAAAAAGAAGGAACATTCAAATGTGGAAAATGTAAGGCTTGTGCTTCTATTGATATAGCAAATTCTTTGTGTCATCCTACAACAGGTCAGGTCTATTGTTTTAAGGACTACTTGTAATACCAAACATCTTATTTATTTAGCAAGCTGTTCCAATTGCCCTGCTTATTATGTAGGGAAGACCAACTGACAATTTAAAGAGAGGATTTTATATCCCCTGTGAGATATACAGAACCAGGTTAAAAGTAATGCTTTGGCTAACCACATATTAATGTTTCCATCAAATACTTTTAAGTTCAAAGTTTTGGAATGGATATTTGAAGACAACAGAGGTGGTGGAACAGAACAGAGATAGTGGAGGGAAACTGGATTATTAACTCAAGAGCAGATTGGGCTCCAGGTTTAAATGAGGTAGTGCCCTGAAACCTGTTCTAAAAGGAAGATGTCTCTTTAAGTGAGATCTATTGGTTGAGAATGGAGGTTTAACCTGAGTCTATTGAATAATTGGATGACTTTCCGATAGGCTGGGAAAAAAGGTGTTGCCTTGAAAATGTATGATGATTGGTGGAGACTGCCTTTAATTCACAAAGAGAGAGTTCAGATAACTAGGATCTGAAGAAGGCTACGGCCAAAAGAGCTTATCCTGGTGATTTGTAACTTAGGCTCTGCAGATGTGTTTTAAGCTTTTCCAACAGTTTTAATAAAGTGTTTCACTTTGTATATTGTTTTTAAATGTTTGGCATCCTGAATTACAAGTGGATTGTCAGTGGTAGCACGTCTAGGATTTCATTCACGTACTTATTAACTTCAGTCATTTTTTTAATTACTTTATCTTTGGTTGCAAGCAGGCAGCAAAATCGAGTCAGGCAAGCAATGGTGATTTGGACTATAAGCCAAAAGGAGCATGTCTTTATATCTCCTTAGTCAACCATTTTCTGTCTTTGTCAACTTACTTCTTTGCACGGGTCAGGATCAGGTGCCCTGATTTCACATTCTCCTCCCTAACTAGTAGGTTAGAGAAACATCTGATAATGCAGCTTGGCTATTCATCATGTAGCACTTAGCCTGCAGCTGCTTAACATTAGGTAAGAAGTCTTGGCCTGAATGATCTGATCCCAGCCTGCTGACCTGCATGAGAAGTATTGTGATTTATGAACAGCTGTGAGGGTAAAGATAAGCCTGCATAATTGTCTATATACTGAATAATGCTGCAGCAAGTATGAGAGCTGCAAGAGGAAAGGCATCAATCACTGCATAGATGACAAATTTACTTCTTCATCATGTTGTTTTTTAAGTTGTATATATTTTGCTTTATTATCCAAAAATGAAAAGAAAAACAAATTAGCAAATCATGCTTCTTTACAACAGGAAATGCATACAACAAATGGTGGGAAACTGGATCAAGCATGTGGCCATTCAAATCTTTTGGGCATAACACCTCTGCAGAAGTTCAGAACATTTCTTAAAAAATGAACTGCAGACAGTATTGCAGATTGCATCTAAAATGATCAAAAACAAGTAAAGTAAAAGCTAATTTTACTTTTCAGGGAGGCAAATCCCCCTGTACACTTCCTGCTAATGATATATACCAACACCAAGGTCATACAACAGTGGAGTAAGGGCAAATTCCCTTACCCTGCTGAAAATATTTGATCATATGAGCACTCACTGTTATTCATAATCTGAAAAAGCATTCGCTCATATGAAAAACATATATATAAATATATATTTATTTACATGTACACATATGTGTATGTATGTATCTATCTATATCTATATATATATATATATATATATAGAGAGAGAGAGAGAGAGAGAGAGAGAGAGATAGGACTTTTTCTTCAAATTCTGTTCTCACATGTAAAACACATCAAAGAACAGAATTATCGAAGTAAGGCACTATTAACCAAATAACTGTTTTGTGCAAGGGGACAAGGCTCCTGAACCCCCTAAAGGTGAAGGGGGCTACATTCACCACAGTTCAGCTGGCTTAAATATATTCTATACTAGCATTAAAAGCGTGTCCAAATTATTCCTTAAGAAAGTATATTTTCACAGCTTTGCATGTTTGACTTAATACATTGACATTCTAAAACAGCACAGTGCACAGACTTTAATTTTTGATTCAAAGATGCAATCATTTTCCATAAGTTCAAAAATGACATACTAAAAAGCATGAATCTCCTACTGTACTATAAGGAACAGCCCAAAAAAAATCGTAGTTTCTTTCATCCAGGGCATAGGTTTAGTGAGGAGAGTAATGCAGGAGCAAATTGGTCAAGACTTGACATTCTGCAAAGCCACAGAGGTAATAAACATGACAGCAGTATGACAGCAATCGCAAAATTGTCTATAAGAACTTAGTTATTGTACTGCACTGGAGAGTCTGATGTTGAGCACTGAGCCATAACATATCATGGATGATGAGGAAAGCATCTCGAGAAGCCTTCATTGAATCCACAGAAATTTCGATAAGGAAAGATGAAAATCAAAGCATTTTTTTTTCATGTGTTGTGCTAAGGGTTTCCTCTTTTTTTTTTTTTTTTTTTTTATTTTTGCCTTTCCCTTAACAATTATGAGTAGATAAGCTTCCAAATAAAACTGTACAATCCAGGCTGATGCGCCTGGGCTGGGCTTATTAAGCTGCTTTATCCAACAGTAAGAAATCTATCATGTATTATCCAAATACATTGTGTACTGTTGGAGTTATTTATATGAACTCTGCAGAACAGGTAATAATATTAAGGAGTCGTACACATTGCCTTAGTCTGCACATACATATTACATAACAGCACAGAGGGCAGGGAGCAGTAATGGACAGGTGGACAGGTATATGGAAAACTCCGATGTATTTGTTTATTGTTTTCAATTAGGTAAGTAGACTGATTAATAACATAGCCTTTTTCAGCCAAAGTAAAGTATAATTCACTGTGAGAAGGTATGGGGAAGTATTTATGCAGGCACTGTACTCTTACATCACAACACAGTGGCAGGTGGTGACAGTAAGGCATGCCATCAGACACATAGTATTCTGATGCGATACACTCTAGTAGCTGTGTAGGAGGTAAGTACCATGCAGTAAGAGACAGTATAAGACAGACAGTATTAATTATGTATTACTACATGCGACTTCAGCATGTGTATCACTGTTAGTCTTTTAAATGGCACAAATTCAGACATAACTAAGGCTGTTTGTACCATGGTTGTTATAGTGGTTAAGGATTTGTGTGTTGTGAGACATTCAGTAGACAATATTTATATCTTTCAGAAAGTAATACAGCAATGTAGTGTAGATGGGCTACAGGGCACTTATCCAGTCTGGGAATACCTGGCTCCTATAGCCCATAAAATGGGTCAATTAGGTGTTAAGTAGTAGATTCAATGGGCAGGGACCTATGAAGATGTTTTAGAAAAAAAAATGTGTATTTACAAGGCACTGACTGTCCAGATACTTTACTGTCATCATTTTATTGTCAGAACTCCTTCTAAACATGCCTCGTTGCTTTTGATCAGTTTTACATCTTTATTGTCTTCCTCATAGGTCCATGGTAGGTGTGTTTGTCAACATAATACAGATGGTGTAAACTGTGAGAAATGTAAGGACTTCTACAATGACGCTCCCTGGAGGCCTGCTGAAGGAACTAATATAAATCCTTGTAAAGGTAAGAGTAATATGACTTTTTCTACCAAATAAATGCAATACAGCAGTCTATGAAATTATAACTTGTCTCAGATAGTACATATGCTGTCTCCCAGACCATTATTCTTTCCTTGTGATTATACTATATTATAAACTTCTTACAATTTCTCTCCAAACCTGTTTCTGAAGTGGTTTTAATTTATCACAGTTAGCTCACCACTCGTGCTGCATTACTTTGTAATCATGAAACTAGGACAAGTATATTATCCAGATTCAAATGCTTCTAGTTACTCAAAGGGTGAGCATTAAAACTTAGAAAATGTTTTATTCAACTGTGTTATCCTCAGTATAAACATCATTTTACGTGCAGAATTTATTTAAAGTTTCAAAGCAGGACTGCAATGAATATGGGCAATTCTTATGTTTCGCAGGTGAATAAAAAGGGTCAGGCATTTTCTCCTGCTGAGTGCCTGTGACTGTAATCCCCAATTCTACCACTTCTCTCCAGTGGATGTCCACTTCAGAGCACCACACCACATCACACTGCTCTGAATTCTGCAATACCTGGGAATACCTCTACAACAGGGATATGTAGAAGATGACACAATCACTAATGGTTTAAAGATCAACTGTAGCATATACCTAGAGGAAGGAAAAGTATAAATACACACCCAAACACCAGTCACATTCCTTTACAGAGAGGTTTTGTCACTGTACAGCCAAAAATACAAAGCAAACTCTGATAAACAATGTTTGAGTTTCATCACCTGTGTCAAAAATCAGCATAATTTCAGAAGTATGGACCAATTCTTTCATAAAACGAACACACACACACACACACACACACACACACACATCTAGGGTGGGGCAAAGGGGGCAACTGTGGTTAAAACTGAAAAGCTGCAACACTCCATATGTGGCAAGCAGTCTGCTGTAGATTAAAAGGAAAAAAACAGGGAGGGTTCCCCACAAATCCAAGGAAGGGAGCTTTTATTCTCCCAAAGTAAAAGTTGAAGGTTGGGTCACCAGATCAGGGAATGCTACTCGTCACAAGAGGTTAGCTACAGCTCTGTTTACACACACAAACACAGGAAGACTGCCAACCATCAGTCTGCCGATTACAAAAGATAGCACATTTCTTCTTTTAGAAAGCTATCTTAATTAAAAGGCATTTTCTGTTAGGGTCATTTGAGTAAGAGTCAGAAGATATAATATGCATATGCATGTGTGTGTGTGTGGTTTGTGTGTCTGTGTCTGCATGTGTCTGTAGATGTCTGTGTGTGTACATCAAATTATGGGCAGAACCCCTTCTGGAATTAGTTTATCTGTCTTGAATCTTCAGAGAGCTGGGGTAGAATTCATCTGCAGTGTCATGTCATGGCCACATAATTGATTTACTTTAAAAAAAGATGTGATTATAACATACATTCAAACAACTCTCATGACTGGAAGGATTCTGTTAAAAGATAGCAGGTTATTTAGCTGAGGATTCAGAAGAAATTATCTAAAGGTAGTAGTGGTGGTCTGGTGAATATTTCTTCTTGAAGCACTGAGTGATGGACATCTGGTTTGAAGGTGTCTATTTCTGGTCTTTAATGCACTGGGAAATGTAAAGTCAGACAAAATTTGGAGATAGCGTATTAATAGTAATTCATCTTCAGTCCCTTGCTAAAAGCTGTCTTGTGACCCTAAACTCTAGTCTTCTGTCCATTTGCTTTGTAACAGAAAAGGTCAAAACTACCAGTGTTAGTACTTGTTCATGAATCATATTTCATACTTTCAAGGCTTGGTTTTACTAATATATGATGTTCAGAGATGAGGCATAGCTCATCTACAAAAATCTAGGAATGTTTGAACTGTTACAGTGACATTTTTGTTATGCACAGTAAACCACAATGCAGTTTGTACACTCTGTACAATTTTTTGTTAAGTCCTGAAGTTTCCCATACAGTTTTTTACATATTACTCATATCAGTTTCTGAATGTGTTGTTTACATCATTTATTTGAACTATTTGAATAGAACTAAAAAAATGAATAAGCATTAAAATGGGATTGGTTCTTTGTTTTGAGTTTCCTCTTCTCAAATGTATTTGTGAACCTATCTAATTAACCTACTCACCTGAAGTTATTTGGAATTCAAAGTAGAATATCTTAACATTATGACTGTCTAATAAGAATAACAATAAAGCCATAACTGCTAAACAGATTTTGTTTCTTAAAGGAGTCGCTGGTATAATGTGCATGTTATACAACAGCTGCTGTCAGAGTTGTCTCAGGCTTAAAATCCCATGTTCACGTGCAGTCAGTTTGTAAGAACATCCTTTAAGAAGCACATATAATATACAATATAATGAAAAGCAGACAGATGTATGTTGTCTTGCTATAGGAGAAATAAAGCCTGGCAGAGATGCATTTCTGAAGCTGGGTAAGACAATCCGTGCATCACTTTGTTCACTTTTGGGTTGTTTGTATAGTATAAAATTATACAGTGTGCTGAATTAGCTTCTTTATTAGTACCCACAGAATATTGTCTATGACGTTTATTGTAGTGGTATATGCTTTGTTGCACTGTGAATACAGAACCGGGAAGTCTATAACTACTTTTCTCTTGTTTTCTTTCCTCTATGTCTCATAGCATGCATGTGCAATGGACACTCCAATAAATGCCATTTTGATATGGCTGTGTTCCAGGCTAATAATGGGGTCAGCGGTGGTGTGTGTGATGACTGCCAGCACAACACTATGGGACAGTACTGTGAGCAGTGTAAGCCTTACTTCTACCAAGATCCGCTGAGACATATTTCTGATCCACATGCATGTATCCGTAAGTAATTAGTTTAACCTTTCTTTATTATTTTTCTTATCTACTGTGTTCAGTTTGTCAAGTTACTCGGTCACCCTTTAACATTACTGACATTTAGCAGACTTACTATAACCTCTGACAGTTAGATGCATGTAATTTATATTATTCTATTTCCAAGTATTTTCAAGTAGAATAATTATGTTTAAAATATATGTATTAATATCCTTTGCTCTCCGTTTTTTGCAAGTCCAGTTATTTAGAGACCTAATGAGTGCTACATACAGATTTTGAGTTAGACGTTACTTTGCTTGTTAAAACAGAATTTATATAATGCAGCAAAAAATAAATTAGATTTCACCTATATTTCTGTCATGTTTTATATCTTTAAAGATGTATATTAATAATATTTTGAACAAGTAACTCATCATAAGAATCTAATCCTTACTTAAATATTGGGGGAGGTTCAGGAAGGTATTGCAACATATTCAGCTCCCTGTACACATCGTTATGCAATGTTGCTATTCAACAACCACCCTAACATGGGGCTGAATGGTGCTCTAGCACAAAGACATGCAGTACCATGTAGCATTGGCCCTGTAGCCATGCTGAATGCTAACGAGGCACTCTGGAGGAGAGACATATACTAATTAGCCACATGCTGTCTCCCCCAGAACAGGAAGGCATCTCTACATCGAGTTATTTAGGAAATTGCTCAGATGTGTAAATCAACATGGTTACCTCCAGCACATTACAATACATGGCCAAAATGCTATGCTCAACCACGTAATGTGACCATGGTATGGGGACTGGGTGGAGTCAGCAAACTAGACACCAAGGCTACATTATACTCATATGATGTAATAGCACTGACAACACAGCACTGACAACACTCCAGATGTTGGAGAGTGAAGCATCCACTAAACACTGGTGATGACTATTTACTTAAGTGCCTTTATGGCACTGAAATCAACGTGTATTGGGGTCAGAGTAGCCAGTAGACATTAGGGCTACATTATACACAAATGCTGTAATGGCACCAACATTACTATAGGGATTGGGGTCAGGGTGGCCTCCAGACACCAAGGATGACAATGATTTGAGGCCCTAGCATCACTATGGGGGTATGGGGTAGATGAAGCCACTAGGCACCAGGGATGACTATTTACTTTAGTGCCTTTGTGGCACTGACATTATTATGGGGACTGGGGAGGTTGGGGTAGCCACTAGACACCAGGGACTACTCTAAACTTAAGCACCCTAATGGCACACACATCAGTACAGGTATCAGTGTGAAAAACTAGCCACCAGAACAACTACAGGTATGCCATATGGCACTTAAACTGTTATTATGATCAGGGGAGTGGGGTGTTACCTGGGAATGGAAGACAAGTCAGAGAGACAGGAAGTATGTGGTGTGAATGTGTACTTGTGTGTGTGTGTGTGGGAGATTGACTGTGGGGGGAATGCCAATGCCCACATGAGCAGCAGCTTACTACTGTGGTTTACAGCTCAGCAATGATCTGCACATTGTGGTGATAAATGTGATTTGGAGGCATGCAACTTAGTCTATAATGAGGTCTTACCTCATTGCAGATAACATCTCTGTGAACTGTAAATTACCTCATTGTAGGAGCAGAGCCTTTTTAGTGCAAGCCATATGGCTTAAGGTAGGCTCTTTATAAATTCCTTTCACTTCTGAGAATAAGGAGAGCACCACTCTGAAGGAATGGGTGATGACCTCCATCTCTCTCAGCAAATCGAAAGGGAGTCAGGTTCAGATCCCTGAATTCAGAGCTGAGTAGGGCACCTCACAGTGCAGTGATGCAAACAATCACAGAGAATCTAGTCAGGGCCTCTGGGAGAGTTATCTTTTCTTTGTAAAGTCCAGGGCATCCTGGAATGGGCTCACCATAAGAGACAGGCCAGCCACCCTGGAAAAATTCCCAGCTCCAGTGGCATCAGGTAAGCTCTTGCTGGCTCTTGAAAATCCAGAAGAGATGATGTAAGTCTCACGCTGGGCCATGCCCATACTGACAGGAGGTCTCTAAGGAGAACAGCCTCTAGCATGTTAGAAGAATACTAGTAAGGGGAAGTCAGCAAGCCTGACCCATAACTTCTGGATAAGAATTGGCTCTAACAGCTGGGTCAGTAGGCCTCAGGTGAAAAGCTGGGCTTGCCATATGCTTCAGCTGGACAAGGTATTTCCCCCTCATCTCGCCACCCCCTTATTGATGAAATAGCGGTCAGTTTTAAAACAAAAATTAAACAAACAAGTCATTCCATTCATTTTATTTTTATGTTCAACATTTTATTTACATTAGAGCCATCAATAAGTTTCACTGTGTACTCATATGTGATAAACCTGACCATGTCACCCTTTAATATCATACCTGCACTTTACCATACCAAAATGTCTTTCGTGTAACAGTACTACTGTTCAGATAAACTATGTATATAGGTACTATTTTTTTCTTCCTTCATTTATTTACTTATTTATTTATTTTACGATGAATGATTACAAAAGTAAAGCATTTGTTTTCCTTTGTTTTTTGGTTTTATGTATTTGACTTTTATTTACTTTTGGAGTTTTCTTCAGTGTTTTGCATTTTCACTATTTGCTGGGGTGTGTGTGTGTATAGATATATATATACAAAAACACACACACATATATCTATATATATATAGTTATATATATATATATATATATATATATATATATATATATGAATATATATATATATATATATATATATACATACATATGAATATATATATATATATATATATATATATATATATATATATATGAATATATATATATATATATATATATATATATATATATATGTGTGTGTGTGTGTGTGTGTTCATAGGTTCATAGGTATGTACTAGTCTAATGGCTCTGGAGCCTTTACAAGCCTAGCCCGTAGAATTACCCTGGCATCGTGCCACCCAGTCTTAGTTCCTAGTGCCTCTGTTGAGTAGAGCCACTGGAGTGATCCCCGGGGTGAATTTTCTATTTCCCATCCACTCATCAAGATTCGTCTTGATGAGGGCCTGTGAGGTGCTCTGCTTGACATGTAGGGGAAGTCTATTCCATAGCATGGGCAGTCTCTGGGTTATGAACCTGTCCCTCCAGCATGTTCACTTGATTGTAGTAATGAGGGTTAGGTCTTTGGAGCGTGTGGTGCTGAGAGATTGGGATTTCTTTAGATGTAACATTTCTAACGGAGCTGGGTCAGACATGGCTTTGTAAGTCAAGCAGAGATCGTCTCTAAGTAGATGATATGAGACAGAGAATATTTGGAGTTTTCTGAGTCTGTCCATATAGGACAAATGTTTAAGGTCTAGGATCCTCTTTGTGAGATACTTTTGCAGACTCTCCAGTTGTTGCAAGTGTCTAGTGAGGTACATGCCAAATGGGGCATTGTGCTCGATTATTGGCCTAATGAGGGAAGAGTAGAGGGAGACAATGACCTCTTTCTTCCTGGATGCAAAACCCTTAGTAATGAGATGTGCCACATAGAAGGACTTTCTGACCACAGTGGCAATGTGGTGGTCAAAAGAGAGGTTGCTGTCAACTTGAGTTCCTAGATCTCTTATAAAGCCTTCTGTGTTCAGTGGACTATTATCGATGTGGTAATTCAAGGGAACTGTTTTTTTTTTCCCAAGGGGGATGATGACACATTTTTTGGCACTGAGTTTAAGGCCATGGTTCTGGCACCAGTCGTTGGTCTCATTGAGGCCTTTCTGTAGGACGTCAACATCACGTGGGGAGTTAATAATAGCTCCAAACTTGTAATCGTCTGTGAACTTTGTCAGCCAGAGTCCCTTCATGATGGCCTGGACTTCAGGGAAGTAGATACCAAACAGGAGAGGATGCAGGACCAAACCCTGTGGGACTCCACTCATGACTAGTTGGTAGTCTGACTTGGAGTCATCTACTTTCACACTGTGGGTTCTCTCTGTGAGCCAGTTTGCAACCCACCTAGTGATATAGGGGCTGATGCCTAGCTTAGTGAGTTTTTCTATGATTCCAGAGTAGGGAATGGTATCAAAAGTCTTTGCCAGATCAAGGTAGGCTGTAAGAACCACCTTGCCTTCATCCACAGCTCTGGTGACTGACTCAAAGAAGTCGACCAGGTTGAGCAGACATGATCTACCCTTCACAAAACCAAACTGTATGGGATCCAGTGTTTGGAGAATCCCTATATCCTTGTTTATTAGGTACATGATAATGCATTCCATAGCTTTGCATATCAGACTTGTCAGGCTAATGGGGCGATAGTTCCCAGAGTCTGTAGTTGCTCCTCCCTTGTTGAAAGGGATGACTTTAGCAGTGTGCCATTTGGTAGGGACAAAGCCTGAGGTGAGGCTGTGATTGAACAGGGCACACATGTGAGGTGCCAGTTCACTCTGTAGTTCATGTAGAACACAAGCAGGGATATTGTCAGGTCCCATAGAAGATGTATTCTTGGCCTTGGACAGTGCTGTTTTAACCTGTGCAGCAGTAATGCTGGGTGCCTGGCAATCTACTGGTATTGTGATTGGTCCAAAATCTGTCAGTCAGTATACTGGCAATATCTGTTTGCTCGGTATAGGAGGAACAATTGTGCAGTAGCTCAGAGCAAATCTTGGTATTGCCATGGAGATTCTTTATATAACTGTAGAAGGCCTTGTAGTTGTCTTTACTATTTGCTGCAATTCTGTTTTCATAGCTAGCTTTAGAGGATTTGATGAGGGATCTGAACTTTTTGTTGAGGCTGATAAGGGAGTTTTTCCATTCTTGGGACTTCACCTTATTCCACATCAGTTTCCTCCTTCTGTTGTGGAATTTTTTTATGACAGGGGACCGCCAGATTGGCTTCCTTTTTTTGGAGGAGAGCATCTTTGTTCTGTTGGCTATGGTGAGATCCATGCATTTGTGTACGTGTTTGTACAGTGCATTGGTGTATGATTCTGCAGTCACGCAACTAGTGTCCATTTGCATGGGTGCTGTGAAGTTACCCTCCTCTGTTTTTAAGAGCCCAAATTAGCTTTGGAGAAGTTTTTCATGGTGGTTACCTTTGTGGGAGTGGGGAGTGGGAGGTGGAAGGGATGTGGATTTCCAAGGTGATTAGTTTGTGGTCGGATATAACCAGGGAGGAGCTGGCTACTGGTGTAGAACAACAATCACGACTAGGTCAAAGATGTTCCTACCTCTAGTGGGGGTAAGAATGAGCTGGTCCATGGCACTGGATTAATGAACTCCAGGAAATGTTGGGCTAGTGTATTGGTACATGAGTAGTTTTCCCAGTTAATGGAGGGGAAGTTGAAGTTGCCCAGTATGAGAGTGTTAGGTTGGACCCTAATATTCTCCAGGGTGCTTAGGAATGTGGAGTGTGAGTCCTGGGACATAGTTGGGGACCTATAGCAGGCTACAACCTGAATCGCTGTCTTACCCAATGTTAGCTGCACCTGAAGTATCTCAGATACATTATGTTGGGCTACCAGTCTGGAGGTGTGCGCATCCTTTATGAATATGGAAACACCACCGCCTTTGCAGCTTTGGTCCAATTTCTGGGGCTGAAAGGTGTAGAATGAGTTATACCCTGGTAATGCAGGGGTGCTTTTTGCTGCCTTGAACCAGATCTCTGTTACAGCACAAATATTGATGTTCTCCATTTTAAGGAGTGTCTCGAGCAAGTGCATTTTGAGATTTAGACTTCTAGCGTTAAGCAGCATGACCATCAGACTGCATTTGTTTTTAGCTGTTACGGTAGTAATTTGGTCTTTGGAACAATGCCTAAAAGAAGCACTATAGGGATGTCAAGAACCTTAGCCAGTATCCAGAAGCCCAGTCCAGAAAGCAGCTAAAACAGCACTAAAAACAATTCAAGTGCAGTGCAAGCTAGCACACTTGAGTGTGCAGCAGTATTAAAGCAAATACAGTTTAAATAAATGCAATTTATTCAAAATGTATTCTGAACTAAATTCAACTCTGAACAGTTGAAAAGTGCCAAAACATATACTTATCAGCTGAGAAGCAAACTCAGTCAGAACACAAGGAGAGAGATTTTTTTTGTTAGCAAAGTGCAAAGGGAGGAAGGAGGAGCAGAAGATAATTCAAGGTTAAGAACCTAAGTGGGTAGGCCTTCTCAAATGTTCTCTCTATATCAGATAGAATGAACACTAGATGGGAGGAGTGTTCCAGATCAAATTTACACTAGCGGCATGTAACTGCAAAGCCACCAGCTATAACAACACCACATGAATAGGGTGGATGGGAGGGAGAAAACCAGTTTCAGAACAGATGAGAAAACAGCAGAGTCAGCAAATATGTAAAATAATTCAAGTCAGACAAAAAAAATTAAGACAATGCAGAACTTTGAAAAGTTAAAGTGCCAAGGAATATACTTATCAACCTTTAAATTCAAGATTGTTTGAGAAACACTCCAGTCAGAATACAATGATATTCTTAACAGTGTATGCAGGAATTTACAAATAGGGACTATTTTTAATTCAGCAAGCCTTGACACAATCAGATAACACAAAAGCTGTTAGACCAGTTTTATAAACTTTAACACCACCACAGGAATAGGGGAGGAACCATTTTCAGAACAGATGAGAAAACAGCAAAGTCAGCAAATATATAAAATAATTCAGTCAGGCAAAAAAATTAAGACAATGCAGAACTCTGAAAAGTTAAAATGCCAAGGAATATACTTATCAACCTTATAATTCCAGATTGTTTGAGAAACACTCCAGTCAGAACACTTTTACTAGCTTATTAGTTTAGCACTCTACCAGACTTCTTCTAGCAATTACTGCAGCACACAAAAGTGTTACTGGCACTAAACATTCTACAAGGAAACAGCTCCAGTATTGGACTAGACTAGTTACAGGAAAGGTGGGAAACAAGCACAAATGCGGGCTTTTAAACTGGAAAGTTGAGAGATATGGAAAAACTGTCCAAACTGCCAATAAATTACAATTCCTGGGCCAGGAACCACTCCTCTTGTGGTAGATAGGCTACCTAGTTCTTACCACACCCACTAATAAGCTAGAAGGCTTCCCTTCAACACAGAAAGATTAGGGGGCTCAGAAGCTTACAAACAGTCTTGTACACAGCAAATCTGTATCTGGACTAGACTAGTTACAGGAAAAGGGGGGAAACAAGTGCAAATGCAGGCTTTTAAATCAGAAAGTTGAGAGAAATAAAAAAAACTACCCAAATGGCCAATAACTAAAACTTTTGGGTGAGAAACCACTCCTTATGTGATAGATAAATTACCTAGTGCTTACCACTCCTAGTGATAAGCTAGCAGGCTTCCCTCCAACACAGACAGGCTTGGGGGCTCAGAAGCTTACCAACAGTCCTGGATACAGCAAATCTGTATCAGGAGTAGACCAGTTGCAGAAAAGGGGGGAAACAAGCTTAGAATTTATATATATATATATATATATATATATATATATATATATATATATATATTTTTTTTTTTTTAATCTATATATACAGATATACGTATGTATATATGTACACATATTTTATATATATATATATATATATATATATATATATATATATATATATATATATATGGGTCTACTTTGACCCATCAAAATTACATTTGTTCGAATTTCACTAACCCGACTCCACTTCTCTGAATCTTCATTAATCTGAAGGCACGGACTGCCAAAATCCTTTCTGTGTGAAAGGAACCACTTGGCCACCACAAGAAAAAAAAACTAGATGGACCAAAGCTAAACCCACCAAAGTGGGGGGCTTCACCCCCATGCCCCCCACTCCCTTACTTAAATATGCCGACCCTGAGATCACACTACATTGATGAAAGAGCGAAGGTCACCATGGTGGCCAAGTGGTTACTTTCACAGGGAAAGTATTTCCGCAGTCTATGCTTTCAGATTAATGAAGTTTCGGAGAAGTGGAGTTGGGTAAGTAAAACTTGAACAAATGTAATTTCAATGAGTCAAAGTAGACACATATGTGTGTGTGTTTGTGTGTGTGTGTGTTTGCGTGTGTGTGTGTGTGTGTGTGTGTGTGTGTGTGTGTGTGTGTGTGTGTGTGTGTGTGTGTGTGTGTGTGTGTGTGTGTGTGTGTGTGTGTGGGTGTGGGTGTGGGTGTGTGTGTGTATATGTATATACACACACACACACACACACACACACACACACACACACACACACACACATATATATTTATGTATATCAATACAATTTGTCAAAAGCGTATAATAAGTCTGTGATCAAGTTGCTATTTGATCAACTGGATTTGTGTTTGTGTGCATGCTATATTGAAATGGAAGTATGATTTGAGAAGGATGTTTGGTTTAATGTGGGAAGGTAGTTTATGTGCAAGTGTTTGTGGGTTAGGATTATATTAATGGGTAAGGTACATGATAGATTATCTGATGCATGTCTGTGGAAAGTGAAAGCATGTGAAGTGTTACAGGTTAATGTTAGAGTAGGAGTTAGGTTAGGGGATAGATCTAGTGTAGTGTAAATTTATATTTATGGCATGTATCCAAGACCATCTTTTGTAGTGGTGTTGTTATTAAACGTTTTTTTGTCAGGTAAGGAATCAGGTTATGGTTCTGAGCAGGAATACGGTTAGAGTTGGGGTTAGCATTTACTAGTAATGTGGTGCAGAGAAACCATTTCTTCTAGTATTTTTTTGGATATACTACATATGGGGATCACAAGAAATATCTTTAATTACAGATGCAATCCAGGCTGAAAGACAAAGTTGCCATATGTTCTTAAAAATATTAAACCCTATAAAAATTTACCTTTGTATCCATCTGAAATGGTTTATCCATATTTATGAAAATACAGAAAATTCTAGATCATTACTAGTATAACAATTTTTGTTGAGTAATTGTCATTATTGCCCAGGGAATGTTGAGGTTGCCATCTCTCCAAAAAAATGAACTCATATGCTTCTTACTTTAATATACTGTGTATTGTCAGGAGGAATTACATGTTTTATAAAAAAAAATTAAAAAGAACCATAGTGGATATATCTTAATGTTAAAAAAATAACACTGCCTATGAAAGAAAAATTTCAGTTAAAATATTTAGAAATTACAGATTCCATTTGCAGTGTGTTATACTTACCTGAGTTTGTGTTATTTGATTATTTACTATGGAGTAAGTCAAACCAAGGAATTTTTAGCTGTGTCATTGAAGGATTTGGTATAGAACTAGGTCTTATTGATGACTTCCCCATACTTATATCATAATCTGTTATTATTTTATCTCTTTTAATAATTCAAATAGCTACTGAAGAAATATTAATCATAAGATCATCAGCATAAGTTAGACGTTTTAATTTTGAAGCACTTATTTCAGTTAGGAATATTCCAGGGTCAGATTGGGTGCAATTTAGAATGTAATTCATTGAAAGATAAAATAAAGCTGAAATTAGCAGACAACTTCACTTAGCGAAAACCTTAGAAGTCCCTTTTGTCAGGCCTAAGCTCTGTGGTGCATGTGATAACTGTGTAACACTATAGTATAAATAACTAGTTAGGTGGGAGTTCTAACCTAAGTCCTGGCAAATGTAAAAGTGTGTGTGTATGTGTTTATAAGTTAACTCATTCACTCTGGAGCAGCTCAGAAAATGCTGCCTGCTTACTTCCACCATAGGAGCAACAGAGCAGCCTGAGCTCATTTTCAGAAAATCCATTTGTAATACCATACAGAAAACAAATGTGCATAACTCTTTAACCATAATAGTTAGACTAAAAATGTAAATGCAAAAGTTGTTCAGCAGATACTGATCTTTCCAACAGTATAAATGTTGATAGTGTGTATCTAAGTCATTATTAAATGTTTACCAAGGAATGCTGATATTGTGTATATTTTTTTATCTTTTTGGAAAGACAAAGCACAATATCTTGGCCAATGTACCATATAGACCCATATAATTTGTGTTTAATTTGTTTGTATGAATGTCAGCTTTAAAATGATACCTTAACCATTACTGTGCGATGCTCCTTTACATAAATATTAACAGAAATATGATTAATATTATATTTCTCATAAATGATAAATTAACAATCATAATATCTTAGCATCTGTAATAGACAGAAGCTACATATCAGTGTACAAGTTGTGTGGCTCAATGTCAGCTTCAAAATGATAGATCATTTGTGTCATCACCTTGCTTCCTTGCAAAGATATGGGCATAATAATGAGAAGTACTGGAAATGTATAGTTTTCATAATCTTACTAGACTAAACAAACTGTGATATCTGTACATGTGACACAAACACATACAGACATAGTTCTTTTACCATGTTGTAAGGAGTAATACTGTCTTCAAAATGAGATTTAACTTGGCACACTGACATGTTCCCTTGCAAAGTTATTTACCAAAATATGAAAAAAAAACATAATTTCCATAACCTAAGTCCTAAACGAACTTTGATACCTGTACATGTGTACAACATACAGACACAGTTCTGTTACCATGCTGGAACTATTAATACTGTCTGCAAAATGAGGTATTACTTAGCACATTGACATGCTCCCTTGCAAAGTTATTTACCAAAATATGAACAAATTTCATAATTACCATAACATAAGCCCTAAACAAACTGTGATATAGGTACATGTGTACCACACAAGGTCACATTTCTTTTACCAAGTTGTAAGGACTAATACTGTCTTCAAAATGAGGTATTACTTAGCATGTTGACATCTTTCCTTAGCTAAGTCATTCACTAAAATATGGAAAAATATCATAATTTTCATAACCTTAGTTCTAAAAAGCTGTGATGTTTGTACATGTGTACAGCACACAGACACAGTTCTTTTATCATGTTGTAAGGACTAACACTGTCTTCAAATGATGTATGACTTGGCACAATTACATGCTCCCTAGCAATTATTTAACAAAATATGAAACAAAATCATAATTTCTATAACCTAAGTCCTAAACAAACTATGATATCTGTACATGTGGACAACATACATACATATATATATATATATATATATATATATATATATATATTTTTTTACCATCTTGTAAGCACCCTCTTCAAAATGAGCCCTTACTCAGCATGTTAACATATTCTCTAGCAAAGTTATTTGTCAAAATGTGAAAAAATATAATACATTTCATAGCCTAAGCCATAAACAAACTGTCATACATGTGTACAGCATGCAGATAGTTGTTATACTGTCTTGTTACGTACAACTACTATATTCAGAAAGTAGGTCTTACCTGGCATGTTAACATGTTCCCTATCACGGTTACTCACCAAAATATGAAAAAAAATATGATAAATGACATGGCTGCTTTCCATCCTCTGTCACTAACTGAATGTTGCCAGTATACCTTGCATTGCTAACATCACACCATTATGAGAAAAAGAAAAGAAAGGTAGCTGCATGAGGATTTTACCTGACAAGTGATAATGACTCAGTGATATACTATAACTGCACATATTGTAGACTGTTAATGTGTTAATGACTTACCTTTCATTACTGAAAGGTTCTGCATGTTCCGACAAAGGTGATAATTACTGCTGTTGAGTAGACATTCATTACATTCCAGTGCAGGTGTGATGTAAGTCATTACCATCTCTCAGTAAAAGTAGGATAACATATATATATATATTTAGAACATACACAACAATGGAAAGCCTGCTGTTCTATTAACTTTGCAACAGAACTGCAGTAATATATATGGACCACATTTGTCATGCTAAAATCCCACCTATATAGCACTCATATAAATCTCTCAGCTCCAGCTATGCAGCACTTTCACATAATATGGCTAACATATCCAAGTGGTTCACAGGCATGGGACTTGTTATGAATTAAAAAAAACTGACACAATGGCTTTTGGAAACTCAATGTTGTAAAGTACAGACAAGCTGCATGCTTGCACCCTTTTTGACAGTCAATATAAATAAAGTTAATGCAATATCGATGCCTTAGAATTACTGCATCCACACTTGTCCTAATCTACACACACTCTGATGAGGTGCTAACCTCAGCAGACTCCAGAAGACTGCATAAAATAAAATGCTCGAAGACAAGAGAAAGACTGCGAGTAGAGACAAACAAGACTTTGGATAAGTAGCTTTGCTTTTTAACTTCTAATGTACTGCAACTACTAGCATAACATTGTTGTAATTTATGCATTGTTTTCTTCATACCATTTACATTATAATAACTACAACAGAACACAGTTAAAAAAATTATCTCAGTCCAGTCCACTTCCCAGAAATAGTACTACACCATGGACAATAAATTTTACTACCCATGCTGCTCCAAGCAAAGCACAGATTTCTTATTAAGGCCCATTCATTCATTCATAGACATATTTTATCTCAGTCATGGTTAGCAAGAAAGCAGGGTTTATCTTAGCAGTCAGCGGACAGAAAGCAGAGAAACCAGTGTGTATACAAACAGTCTACACTTATGTAAATCCGTTATCTCTGTGTGTGCAGTGATTTAAGATTTTCGAGGGATTGATTCATATTCATACAACTTGAGAACACTAAATATACACACTTTCAGTATGTTTTCTATGGCTCCTGTAAGGGTTAACAGTGTAGTGTGATAATGCAAGCATCAGGTACGCCTAAAAATGCATCATCTGCAAGAAAAGTACAAACACCACACTAAGGAAACAACAATGAACTGCAATTTTTATTTGGTGGCTGCCTAGCTGTTTTCACTGAAAGTTAATAGAAAAACATAATGAAGCTATGCCACACTTATCTCTGAAAACACATACACACCTATTTATATATCTGCACACGCAGTATGTAATCCCATTCTGAGTCTGCAAAACATGCAGCAGTAGCTACCCTCTTCTCTCCAGTATGTAACAAACCACCTAGTAACAATAACAAAGGTTTTACTATTATGAAGTCAGTAATGCAGAGATTTTTGCAGGATGCACCCCAAAGTGTATTGAGACAAGGTCTGAAGACTGTGCCAAGCCCTTCCCTCCCCCAACACGCATGTAGAATGTAATACAGACAGGTGGCTATCAATACCAGCCATCAGGCCAGCTCTAGTTACTGAAATATTTTAGACAATCGTGGAGAAAAGAAAAGAAGCACATTACAGATTACACTATAGAGTGATGTCAGTGTACTTACGAAACTTTTTCTCAGGTGGAGACTTTCTGTATGGTTATGGAGATTAGACTTTGAGAGCTATTCAGCTGATGTCAGAGGCAAGCTAGCATTTGTCTAGCACTACATAAACACATTCCTCACGCTTCTGAGACTTCAAGAAGCTTACTAAGAGATTCCTTGATCCTTGGAGAAAGACACTAAGTCACTCTTCATGTCTGTTATTTTGTAGAATGTTTGTACTCTCCCTAGATTGTTTTTCAATTACCTGCTAAATCAATAAGGATCGCAGCTAGTCAGTAATACCATACATAACAGTTTTTTGTACTTCCTGTTTTGAAAGTACAAGATGATGCAATGCCTAATGTTCTATTACTTTTCAAGTAATATTAAAAAAAAAATAAAATGATTCTGGGATTTTCCAGCATAACTTTTTTCCTGATGTGAACAAAGCGGGTGTTACTGTGGCCAGCTTCAATCCGTACCGGATTTCTACCGCTTGGATTTTCTCTTTAACAGTGAAGGTGAGGTTAATAAGAGAGTGCAGGTTATGTGTGCACAAGTGATAACCAGAAGGTCAGAACTGAAAAAGATGGTAGGATAATAATGTTGTACTCTTTTTAAACTATATGCTGTCCAGAGAAAACACATTGCAACAAGTTTGTTACATAGAGTACTATGCTGAGTGTGACACATAGAGTTACAGAATTAGCTTGCTGTGATCACAAGAAGATACAAGATGCACAGCAAGCCAATTGTCTCAAAAAATTCAAATAGAACAATCTGGCAACTCCATGCTGAAAAATAAGTTGGGAAGGTAACTGATGAAGTTCAGATACTTTTTCAACTTATTGTTTAACAGTGGAGCTAAAATGTGAGTAGAAAGTTTATTGCTCTTGGGGAAGGCACTCGGGTATAACAGTATACAATTCTCAGCACCTCAGAGAGCACTCAGATTTAAGCACAGAGGCGTCATGTGACGGTACTCAGGGTTAATGAGTTAAAGAGTTTGGGTCCATACAACCCAGTACACTTCCCATTGCCCTAGTTTAGCAGTCCTGCAGATAATAGTCACCTTAGAAGTCCCTTTTGTCAGCCCTCAGCACAATAGGTTCTGTGGCGTGTGCGATAGCTGTGTAACACTATAGTACAATTAACTAATTAAGTAGAAGTTCTAATCTCAGTCCAGGCAAATGTAAAAGTGTGTGTGGGTGTTTATGAGTTAAGGATTTTGGGTCCATACCAACCCAGTACACTTCCTATTGCCCTACTTTAACAGTCCTGCAGCTATCAGTCACCTTAGAAGTCCCTTTCGTCAGAACTCAGCCCAATAAGCTCTGTGGAGCGTGCAGTAACTGCATAACACTATACTACAAATGACTAGTTAGGTAGGAGCTCTAATTCCCGTCCTGACAAATGGGTGTGTAAGTGTGTATACGTGTAGTTTAAAGAATTTTGTGGCCTCTCTCACCCAGTACATCACCCATTGCCATACTTTACAAGGGCTGGTGATGTTCCTCACCTTAGTAGTACCTTTGACAACCTTCACCCTATAAGCTCCGTGGCACATGTAATAAATATGTAACACTGTAGTGTCAATAAATAGATAGGTAGGGCTTCTAATTTCATTCCTGGCATCTGTGTGTGTGTGTGTGTGTGTGTGTGTGTGTGTGTGTGTGTGTGTGTGTGTGTAAGAACCGTACCCTATCTGTGGGGGGTTGCTGTGTTTGTGTGACAACCATATCCATTGGGGGGTGGGTTTTGCTACTTTTTCTTTTGCCCACCCAGTACATGTTCTACTGTCCACATTACAAGGCCCGCAGTTGTCTTTCACTGTAGAGGGACCTGTAGACACTAAGCAGCCCTATAAGCATTGTGCCAAGTGCAATAACTGTGTAACAGTATGGAATAGATAACAAGATAGGCAGCCCATCTAATCCTTGGATATCCCTCCCCACTCAGGAATCATACACAAACATACTCAGGTAGGCAGCAACCCCTACATCAGTAGGGGGCCTGCAAACTGACTCACAGATAGAACCCACAGTGTGAAAGCAGCTGACTCCATCTCAGACTGCTGAACAGTCATAAGTGGAGTCCCACAGGCTGTGGAACTGGGTCCCCTTACATATGGGAACCACACCTCTGAGGACCAGCACAATATGAAAATGACCTGGCTGACAATTTCTGCAGATGACTACAAGATTTGTGCTATTATTACCCCCCCACGTGAGGTTGACATCCTTCACAAAGGCCTCTCTGAGACCTATGACTGTTGTCAGAACCCTGGATATAAGCCCAATGCCAGATGATGTGCGGCCATCCCCTTTGGGTATGACATGGTTCCCATAAAGTAATACATTGATGGTAGTCCACTGAACACTGATGTTGGTATAACAGAACTGGGAACACAGGTTGACAGTGAGCTCTCTGTTGACCACCACAGTGCCACTGTCTTCTGAAAGTCCTTCCATGGTTCACTTATCCTGACTAAGGGCGTTGAATCTGGGAAGTAAAATGACAGTGTTTCCCTGTACTCTCCCCTCAGTAGGCCAATCAATGTGTACTATGGCCATTTGCCATGTACCCCACTAGACACCTGCAACAAGGGGAGAGGCTGCAAATGTACCTCACAAAGAGGATCTTAGGTACTATACAATTGCCCCATACGGACAAACTCCAATGAATCTCTGTCTCATAATGGCTACTTACATGCAATCTCTGCCTGACATACACATCTACATCTGACCCAACCCTGTCAAAAATGCCACATCTAAAGAAACCAATCCATCCACACAACATGCCCCAGATACATCAACTGTAGTGGTATCTGCATACACTCTTCAGCCCTATAAGCCCTGTGCAACAGTATATAATAGTATGGTACAAATAACAAGATAGGATGGTCTGTTAATGTCAGTACTGGAAAGTGTGTGTGTGTGTGTGTGTGTGTGTGTGTGTGTGTGTGTGTGTGTGTGTGTGTGTGTGTGTGTGTGTGTGTGTGTGCGCATTGGTGTGCATAGCAGTGGTTGTGTGTAGACTTGTATGTGGCACTACTATGAGTACTGTCACACCCAGTACAGCCACTATTGCCATACCCCACAAGGACACATGATTATATTCACCTTACAGGTACCTTGTAACTGTCATCATGCTAGTAGTCCTGTGCCACCTGCAATAACTGCATAATAATGTGGTACCACAACTTGATGGGTAGGGGTTCCAAACACAACACAGGAACTGTGATCTTGTGTGTTCATGTGTGTGTGAACAGTATTCTCTGTGTCTTACGTTGACACAATATGCTCTGGGGTTGAGGGCATTAGCAATCTCAGGTGTGTTCCACCCACCATACTTACCATTGTCCGCTCTACTAGAGCTGATGTCAATCACCATAGAGTTAGATACTACCCTCAGCCCTATCAGCTGTGAGGCACATGCAAGAACTGTTACACAGATCTGGGAAATGTGCACAGATACAGCTGTTCCTTGGCAATGACATGGTTGATGTGTTACAACACTGCCATACCCCTTGTTGGTGATGTCGACAGGGTCACATCCTGCTGCCACACAGATACCTGGAACACAAAGACAGCATGTGAGAGCACATGGCTGAAAAGATACACACACACACACTCTGAAGTGTGCCCATTACAAGTGCCAGATGAAAGCAACTTACATGGCATTAAATAGCTACACTCTACTAAAGTCACCCTGTGCATCAGACCCATATTAGCATGTCCCTGCATTGATGGTATGGATGGCAGGGATGTGTCACAGGTATCATCATATGCACAGGGTGTTGTGTGGATTTGCCAGAAGCCTAGGCTGGGCCATACAGTTGACATCATGTGTGTGTGTTTGGGGTTGTTCATGAAATGGGCTGTGCAGGGGTGGTGTGTGTGTGTGTGTGTGTGTGTGTGTGTGTGTGTGTGTGTGTGTGTAGGTGACTTCTCTGATAGTGATGTGTGTGTGTGGTGTGTGTTTCTATGTACAAAGTCATGCCATGTAGACACCCTACACAGGGGTATTCTGGACAGCTGTGGGTTGTACATGGCAGTGTGTACAGTTTATCATCTCTGGTCATGGACATGGGGACTGGACCTGCCAAGGGTATCACCAGCACCACCAGAGCTTAGTCCAAATGCAGTACTACTCCCCAATGGTGATTGCTGGTTGCTGGAGCCACGTCCTTGTTGGGACCAGCCAGGATCACATGCCCATGGCCTGCTGTGTCATGGCGTAGACAGTGCACCCCCTTCAGTAGTGCTGGTGGTACTGCCAGTATGGAAACATGATGGTGCATGGCCATGTAGACACTCAGCTGATTGTGATGCTGCCCTACATCCACATGGCTGCTGGACATTGTCCACCAAATGCTTAAGCACAGATATTCCATGGTCTAGGAGTACCAAGGTCTCCCCCCGCCATCTATCCATGACCTCAGTATGCTCATGGATAGCTGCAGTGAGATCACAGATATTGCCATAGACAGCAGGGATGTACTCATCCATGACCCTGTGTATATGTCTGGTGTTACTTTCATTATGTGCCTGTGGCTCCATGACGGCCTGACACATGCGTCTTGTGACTGCTGCTGTGGCATTTGCAACAGGGGCATGACGGGCTGCAATCTTCCTCCAAGCACCTTGGCCCATCTGCCTGTGTGGGACCTCACCAGCACTCTGGCTATAGCTAGTGCCTGCACCCTCACTTGCCATAGTCACCACAGTCACCTGTTCCATGCCACCACCCGGCAACTGTCCATTATCTGTGACCACTGGTGATGGGGTATGTGTGGGCATTGTGACTATGTGCGTGGATGGGGTTGACAATAGTGGAATGCCAACCGATGGCACAGATTCAGGCCCTGACAACCCCACCTGTGCCTCAATATGGGTATCATCATGGTCAGAGTCTGCAGAGACACTGACATCAGTATCAGAGCAGGAGGGACCGCAGCCACCATGTTCACCTGTGAGGGGGAAAACAACATATGTAAATTACTACCAGCACTATAAGGCTTGCTGGTATACACACACACACACACACACACACACACACACACACACACACACACACACACACACACACACACACATATACTGGTGAGGTGCCTCAAAGGCATTACACAGTCCTCACATTAGCCAACTCGGGGCATTCATGACACACAGTCGGACAATAACATACACACTCTGGACAGACCCTCAGCATCATGCGGTACAGCCCTTTCTAATTACTGTTACTACTAATATACACCTCTGGGAAATGTGATTTGTGCTAGTAGGTGATGGCCCTTCACCTAACACACACTGCACTCATGTAAATTGTTGCTGTTCACCTGTATAGCACTGTGGCAACTCCTACAGAACATACCTCCCAACTGTACAGGGTTTTGCTGAATGTCTGCTTGTGTGGCTCATATGTTTGGTCTTTTCCTCATAACTCCTGTGTTTGTCTGATACATTACTGGGTTGACTTGTGGTTTGGTGCCACTAATTAATGTCCTAATTTGAGGTACAAATTTCCTCACCATCGACAGCTATGTGGCAGACACCAGACATATTGGAGCCACAAGGGACCGGTGTTTGGAACTGTTCATAATCCCCTCTAACTTGGCTACAGCCCCAGTTCCAACTAGTGAACAGCAACCCCAAAGCAGGACACTGTCATCACCATGCTTCACCGTGGGGGTGGTGTTGTTGTGGTGATGTTTAGTGGTGTTATTGCACCAAACACACCTGTCAGACTTGTGGACAAAGAGTTCAACCATGGTCCCATGTTACCATAACACATTCTCCCATTGCTTTTTGGAGACCTGAAGTATTGTTTTCTGTCTTTTACCAGGCCTGGATATTGTTTGGTGTGAGGAACATCTGCCATCTTCCAACCTTACCCTATAGGCAGGACATATGAAAACCATGGAAGATTGCTGTGACATGTAGTACACACCCAGTATTTGCCGGAGATTCCTGCTACTCCTTCACTGTTGCTGTAGGGCTCCTGGAAGGCTCCCTGGCCACTTTTGGTCTTGTGTTCTCATAGACTTTGGTGGGATGTCCACTCCTTCACAATGTCACTGTAGCCCCATATTTTTACCACCTTTTGATGACTGTCTGCACTGTGTTCCATGGTATCTTCAATGCTGTGGACATGTTTTGGTACCCTTCTCCAGGCTGATACATCTCGAACATGTGGTCCCTTAGTAGCTTTGTTAGCTCTATGCAACCATGGCTGTTGCTGTAGCAGGCAACTGGGTATATGTTAAGATAATCCTGGTAGGACAGCTGACCGTTATTTGCTGTTCATCACAAGGTCTCTTGATGGCAGGTGTGTACCCAATAAGATGTACTTCTGGAGTTATATTGAAAGCTGACTCAACATAGTAGTAGCTTCAGCCTGTGCACACGTATGCATCAAGGCTGTTGTACTGTTATGTGTCATTATTGTTCCCCTAACAGGTTTGTATGCTTTACAATTCATTTGTACATGTTATAGATAACATGAAAGGTTGGCAGTATTTTGAACTTGTCTATTGTGCTCTCATTTTTGAATATCACAAATACCTGGCATTCTAACAGGTGTGTACGCCATTTATATGCACTGTATACCACTAATTTGTACAATATGATGCTACCTTTGGGCATTTGTCCCCCCCATTTTGTCAGTCTTTGTCCAGATGTCCTGCAATGATAAGTTGTGAGGTATGCTACAGATATGTGACATCTCCTGCAAATAGGCCCCTGTGATGACCACTGTAATGCAATGCAGTCAACACCACCACAAGTGAACATGCAGATATTGCCAAATGGCTGAGTGTAACAGTTGTGTGCATGGTCACGTGCATTAACTGTAGCATGACAGGTTACTGGTGAGCAACAACAGGTAAATCCCATACTTACCAGCTTCAGGCTGCTGTTCCATGTGCAGACCAGAGGGACCTATGTAGTTGTGAGGGAGAGGTATTGTCATCAGATTCACATTAGGCAGTGATACAAGATGAACACTACATTTCTGCACAGGTACAGTACACACTATGATATTACACAAATTGCCATCCTTCACCATAGATGTGCACTTGTGTTCATTACTAAGCCCCAGCCACTAATCCATTTTCACTGACATTTGCATCTATAGACTCTATAGAAGACAGTTTAAATACTGTCTCATTACATTGATGTGCACTTTAGCCTTACCTGGATGCTCCCCACCTGTTGCCTGGGTGCCACCCACCTCCACAACTGCTGTTTCTCGTGTCTGGGTTTGTGTGGGGGCTACCCCAATGTTGGCAAGGAGCTCCTCTGTCACCGTAGGTGGGGCCTATGTGGCTGGCTCCCCACCAGTAGCAGTATGATCCCTCACCACAGCAGTAGCCCTTTGCTGGGCACAATGTATCAGGTCAGTTACTCTATGCCTGACCTAATCATATGTGCGTCTATGGTAGCCCAAGATGTTCACTCTGTGGATGATAACATCCCACAGGGCAGTCTGTTCCCACAGATTTTACTGGCTATGGCCAGCAAGAATGGCATAGTTTAAGATTACAGCTTCTGTAATGGCTGCTGTCTTCACACTGGTGTAAGGTGGCTGCAGCTGCATGGCACCTAGAAGACATAAACAAGGAAACACATCACAGGACCTCAGATATTGCCCAGAGTTCTTTACAGAGCTAGCACATAAATATGGACTATCATTAGCCACCACTTACAAACACATCACACCCCTGTACCTGGCAGCACTGTATGAACATGCATTGTACTCCTGGTCCTGCTGTGTCATGTTCCTCCCAGAGAGGCTAGTACATTGCATAAACCACCATTTATCATTCATGTTTGTATAGAGGGATGGCAGTGGCCATGTTCTTTGCAAATGGGATGTCAATGGTGCTCAGGCTTGGCTTGCATACAGTGTATAATGGAGCTGGAAGCATATGCCTGGGTTCATGTAGGATGCAGACAGGAATGTTATCAGGCCTCAAGGTGGCTTGCTGTTGTTAACTTTGATTAGGCAGTTTGTACCTGATCCATGATTATGGCGGAGGGGTGCGTGTGCTTTACATATCCACCTATACTGATGGTGAGCCAGGGGGGTGATGTTTGTCCTAAACCTGTCTGCAGCAGGTAGGCTGTAGCTATGTTGTGTGTGTATGTGCTGTGATTGACCACTATTACAGGGTGGGTTGGGTTCTTGCCTCTGAGACTGCAGACATATGTGAAGATGGCCTTGCAATTGTCCCTAGTGGATGTGTCCAATTTGCACTCATAGTTAGCCTTACAGTACTCCACCTGTGACTTAATAAGCTCATTAAGACAACAGTTGACATGCTGCCCAGTTGGTGTCTGCTCCTACTTTGCCCTGTACAGCCAATATAGCATCACATTATGTGCTTTGTGCATTGCTGCTGTCCAGCAAAGGGGTTTACCGTACTTTGGTGGAGACAGGCTTCACAAGTAAGGTATTGCTGAGCCATGCTACTATGTGGGTGGTCATATATCTGTTTGTAGTAGGCATGGACACAAGGTCAGAGTACAGTTGGCCACCTCTACAATATCAACATGATACTCATGCTTATTATACTACCCATGTCTGTGTCAGGGCAATGCCACAACCAGCAGCTGTAGAAGTGTAACTCTGTTGGATGCACGGAAACTAAGGTTACACACATGTACAACATATACAGCTTATTTACCTGATGTTTTGCATCCCTTGTCGGTTGTTATGAGGCAGCCAGTTACACCTACCCATACATACATATGCATAGATAATACCTGCTATACATTTCCGTTCAATGTCAGTAAGGCACACTGTAATTACAGTCTTGCTGCTCAGTCAGCCATGTAATCCTGTTAGGGCAGGACATCTGGAGGACACTGCACATACATGGTGTGCTATGGGCCAAAATTAGTGGCATTTTCTTCATACTGCTGTAACACACGTATGACATTTGATAGTGCAGTAGCCTTTGCATTCTCAGACATACCCTGGAGGATGTCTGACACTCATATGGTAGTGAGGGTAGGAACTGTTAATGTTGTGAGTATGACTGGAATGGGGACCGAGCTAGATGATATGCTGGACAGCAGAAAGGTGGATCTATTGTGTGTGCCAGAGACCAGATGGAAGGGGTGTACCACTGTGTGTATCGACTTGGGTACAAATAGTTTTATCATGGTGTGTATGGGAGGGGAACTGGTGTAGGGGTTAACCTGAAGGAACATTATGCCAAGAGTGTTCGTGGAGGTGATAAGAGTGTCAGGTAGAATGATGTTTAGGAGCCTGGGAATTGATGGTGTAATGATGACAGTTGTTAGTGCATATGCTGCGCTAATTGCATGTGTGATGGATGAGACAGACATACTTTGGTGTGGTTAGATGAAGTGGTGATGAGTATACCCAAGAGTGAGAGAGTGGTGATTGGAGCAGATTTCAATGGTCTTGTTGGTGAAGGGGACAGAGGGGATGCAGAAGTGATGGGTAGAAATGGTGTTAAGCAAAGAAATTCAGAAGGTGAGATGGTGGTGGAGTATGCAACATAGGTTGGACATGGCTGTGGTGAATACATAGTTTTACAAGACCGAGGGGCATAGGGTGACATACAAGAGTGGAGGAAGATGCACACAGGTGGATTATCTCCTATGCAGGTGGGCCTGTTTGAAGGGGATTGGTAACTGTGAAGTGATGACAGGGGACAGTGTAGGTAGGCAGCATGGAATGTTGGTCTGTGAGATGACGTTGGTGATCAAGAAGAGGAGGAGTGTGAGGGCAACACAATGGATCAGATGGTAGATACTGAGAAAGGGTGATTGTGAGGTTGGGTTCCGGAAAGAGTTAAAACAGGCAGTGGGTGCCAGTGAAGACTTAGCACATATCTGGGTAACTACATCCAAACTAGTAAGGGAGATGAGTAGAATGGGGCTTGGTGTGACATCTGCACAGAGGAAGGAGGACAAGGAGACCTGTGGTGGCATGAGGAAGTACAGGGGAGTATACAGAGAAAGAGGTTGGCCAAGGAGAAGTGGGATTGTCAGACAGATGAAGAATGTAGACAGGTGTTATGGGAGATGGGGTGCATGGCCAAGAGGGTGATGGCAAAGGCTGAGGATGAGGCATCTGAAGGATTGTATGTAAGGTGTGACACCAAGGATGGAGAACAGGACCTATACTAATTGGCTAGACAGAGACACATAGCTAGGAAGGATGTGCAGCAAATAAGGCTGATAAAGGATAATGGTGGGAGTGTACTCACAAGAGAGGAGAATGTGTCGAGCAGGTGGAAACAGTACTTTAATGGGCTGCTGAATGAAGAGAATGAGAGAGAGAGAGAAGGTTGGATGATGTGGGTATGGTGAATCAGGACATGCAACAGATTATCAAGGGGGAAGTATGGAAAGCTATGAAGAGGTTTAAGAATGGGATGGCTATTGGCCCAGATGACATACCCGTGGAAGCATGGGGGTGTTTAGGACAAATGGCAGTGATCTTTTTACCCAGATTGTGTACTGTAATCTTGGAAAGTGAAAGGATGCTTGAGGAGTGGATAACATGTGTTTGGGTATTGATTATGAGAATAAGGGTGGTGTGCAGAGTTGTAGTAACTACAGAGGGAGAACATTGATCATTCACAGTGTGAGGTAATGGTAAAGGGTGGTGAAAGCTAGGTTAAGAAGGGAGGTGAGGATTGCTGATCAGCAGTTTGGTTTCATGCCAGGTGAGAGCAGTACAGATGCGATGTTTGCTCTGAGAGTGTTGATGGGGACATACACAGAAGGTCGGAAGTAGCTGCATTGTATCTTTGCGGACTTAGAGACAGCATATGACAGGATGGCTAAAGGGGAGTTGTGGTATTGTATGAGGTGGTCAGGAGTGGTGGAGGAATCCATAAGAATGCTATAGGATATGTACAAGGCTAGTGTGACAGCGATGAGTTTTGCATTGGTAGTGACACATGCGTTTAAGATGGAGGTGGGAGTACATCAGGGATCAGCTATGAGCCCTTTCTTATTTGCAGTGGCGATGGACAGGATGACAGACATGATCAGACAGCAGTACCCGTAGACTGTGCTGTTTGCAGATGACATTGTGGACTGTACTGAGAGTAGGGAACAGGTTGAGGAGTCCCTGGAGAGGTGGAGGTATGGTCTAGAGAGGGAAGGAATGATAGTCAGCAGGAGTAAGACAGAATATATGTGTGTGAATGTGAGGGAGAATAGAGGAATGGGGAGGATGCTGGGAGTTCTGTTTGCAAAGGTGGATAGGTGTAAATACATGGAATCAACAGTTCAGGGTAATGGCGAGTGTGGGAGAGAGGTGAAGATGAGAGTACGGGCAAGATGTGGATGGTGGAGAAGAGTGTCAGGAGTGGTTTGTGAAAGACTAGTACCATTAAGAGTGATAGGGAAGGTCTACAAGAGGGTAGTGAGACCAGCTATGTTATATGGGTTGGAGAGATTGGCATTGAAAACAGAAGCATGAGCCAGAGCTGGATGTAGCAGAGTTAATGATGTTAAGATTTGCACTGGGTGTGACAAGGGTAGACAGGATTAGTAATTTGTATGTTAGGGGGTCAGCCAAGGTTGGACAGCTTGGGAACAAAGCCAGAGAGTGGCAAGATTATGTTGGTTTGGACATGTGATGAGGAGGTATGCTGAGTATATTTGCAAAAGGATGAGGTTGCCAGGTAAGAGGAAAAGAGGCAGGCCTGAGATAAGGTGTAGGTATGTGGTGATAGTGGATATGCAGGTGGTTGGTATGACAGAGCAAGATGCAGAGGACTGGAACACAGGGAGACAGGTGATCTACTCTCCCGACCACTAACAGTTACAGTCAAAAGACAGAGAGGGTGATGTTGCAATGTCAGTGTTCACAGGTTTACAATTATTTGCCAGACATAACACAACTCCTGATGACATAACTACAAATATGAGGCACACACATGGTCAGTGTGCATAACACTGGGCAGTTGAATGGTATGTACTCACTATATCACATACAGTTCAACACACACAGCTGTGACAGTATTTCAGTATGCAGATACCCTGTATAGGTCCATCACATGTCTGAGACAAATGTGTATATCATATTTATAGTGACAAGTAACATATGGAAATCTGCAACATCCCATTAGCTGGCCTAGCAGAGTCAAAGTCAGTATTGTGCAACACACACTCCAGTAGTGGTCATATGTGAGCCATCCTTTCCTTGGGTGACTCAGGGCCCTGAGCTGTGTTCTATGTCACTGCAGACACAGATGCTATAGCCATTGGTTCTGCTCAGTAATATATCAGTACAGCTTGTGTTGTTGAGACATAATATTGTTTGAACTTCCAATTGTACACATTTACATAACCCCTAGTAAGTTCCATTACATGCTTAATTGTTTGACATACCTGTGTTTTCTTTTTTTTTTAGTTCATTTGGTATAATCCATCGGTTTCAGTGTATGTGTGTGTGTGTGTGTGTGTGTGTGTGTGTGTGTCTGTCTGTCTGTTAGTTTGTCTCTCTCTCTCTCTCTCTCTCTTTCTCTGTCTCTCTATCTCTCTCTGAGACAGATGTAGGATATACATCTGTTTTGTATAGGCATCAGCTTGCCTTTTGTAGGTGATGCTCATGGGCAGCTGATGGTCTGTGCACCAACTGGAGTCTCCCACTTGCTAATTGCTAAACAGCTTTGGTATCATTCCCATACCCAATAGCATGGAAACACACTCCTATAACTGAGTACTTCATATGGGCATTGCCACATTTCCTTGCCTGTGAAGAGGACTTCATGGAGGTGTGTGACAAACAGCATCACAGAGGGTAGTTGGAAATACCTCTTACAACAAATGCTGTTGAAACAGCCCAACAAACCTGGGGAGAATGTTCCAGACATAGGGACAGAATGTAATTATTGCTGTTATACAGTTGAAGTAATGCTAGTTTGACAGGGTTTCTGTGGATATGGCTGCTCTGCATGAATGTAAGTCTGATAATGTTATGTGGTTGACATAACTCTCAACTGTAGGGCTATTCACAGACTGGCCTATATTTGGTGTGTTACGCACACATTTTTGGCCTTGGAAATGTGGAGCTTTTATTCTGTAACCTATATTGTATTATACTGTTCTTGGAGCTTTTCTCCCCGGGCCTCCACTGAAAATGGGCACTTCTTGGCCCAGTGGACTTCCCCGGTAATCAAACTGAAATAAATAAATAAATAAATGCAGTAGTATACTCTGAGGATTGCAGTCAGTAAATAGTAACATACATGTGTATTTCTCACTTCATAACCCTCAGAACAGATATGTTACAATAACCTTGTTATACCAGCAACTTTCTCAGTTTATAACAGCAATATGCCAATAATGCCCCTGTGTATTGCCCTCTGCCCCCCCAAGTATGACAGGCTTTGTCCAAATGTCATGCTGTAAGAGGTGGATAGGTATACTATATCATTATATAGTGACTTCATTCCTGATATCATATCAGTGATGTATCAGACAGCCAGACATTTTATGTGTAGGAGGCCTTATATATGAGGACAAAGCTTGGACGTTCTGTGG
>NC_056745.1:1141664057-1141673190 GCF_019279795.1 Protopterus annectens
CTGATTAGCTCAGTGTGAAATGGCAGAAACACTCACAAGTTAGCTTCTTAAGTAACAGTTGCATAGCAAACAGAATACATGCATATATGGAACCACAGTGGGCATTATAAAGGCATGCAGGTTGCATTGATAGCAACAGGCCACCAGTGATAATACTACGACAGAGAGCATTAATAATCAAACATTTAAATATTTGTAGAACAACAGGACACATGTCCAAACAGTAGGTTTGGTGAAAAACATAACCGTTGATTTATGTGTTTAGATTATTGGTGCAGATAGGGTGGGGGAGAGAGATATGTCAATTAACAACTGTATAGGCTTCAATTGCTCACAACTTTAATGATAATTGCTCTACTCATTACTCTCCAGGTATTACCTCACTTTACATCGACCTATGGCCTTGGGTTGGGCATTGGTATGTTTCTACACAGTGTATAATTACAGCCTAATTTCTACATTTTCTTACTTGGCAGACTTTTGGAGGAAATTTCTGTTAACACTACCTGACTGTTTCTACACAGATTCACATATTCAATGTTACATATGTGCACCCATACTGTGTGTGCATGTGTGCTGCTGCTATAGTCCACCTTTGATTTCTATTAGTCACCCTGGGTGTTGGCACTGACCGCTAGCCATGACAGCGTGACACTTGAGGGACATTTCTTGAAGGGGATTACTTGCTACATATACTTATCTTGCTGTCATTTGCAGCCTTGGGGTTTGACAGTGGGTGTTGTACACAAGTGTATAATTAGAGCCTTCTTACAGCTAATTTCTACCTTTTCTTACTTGGCAGACCTGTGGAGGAAATTTCTGTTAACAATACCTGACTGTTTTTACACAGATTCAGATATTCTTGGGTGGCATTTTGCATACAGCTTAATACCACTCCCGGGATTCGAACCGTGCCTGTTTGTGCAAAAAGATATAGCAAGCTGTGTTTCCTCAGAATGAGCTATTGAGAAACTGCTATTTCTTTCTTGACTGTTTTTTGCCTAATACTCTCTTGTTTGGACTATCTTCCTTGTAAATCTGGCATTCATGCATGGCAGATAGTTCTTATAACTGTGTATTCATACTTTGACAAATTACAGTATGGCAAACAAATGGTTAACACAACAGTACTATTCAGGGATCAGATCTTGTTGCATGGAACATTTCTTTATACTTAATCTGTTTTACAACTGCACAATCTTTGTCAGATGACCCTCAGTTAATTAATGCTGTCAGAGCCATAGGTGCTGTGCAGAACCTGTACACATTTAGCTTCATACTACCACATACCACAGTAAACACGACAGTCTGGGGTTTTGTATTTTATTGACAGGTACTGACACTTATTGATATATATCCTGTACATCACTATTACTCTGCTAATGTCTCATTTATTCAGTACAAACAGTACACATTTCTAACTAGTGGCAGGAGACATTCTACTCCTTTCTGTTTATTTGCCCTGAGTACTGAAAACTAGATTTGTACTCACCTGCCTTGCGACACAGCCTTGACAGCCTGCTAGCATAGCCATCCACGTTCACAGCTTTCTCATCTGCAGCTGTACAGGAGATAGAGAAACATTTAGGCATACCTATCCATCTCATACTTAGGCTGGACCTTTATGCACAATAATTGTTACTGATACTTACACACTGCTCAGACATTCAGTATCAGAGCATCTTGGATCCACTGGTCCAAGAGGTCTGTCTGTCTTCCAATGCTTGAAGTCAGCATAATGGTGCTGGACCTGCTCATCAGTTCGAAAGATGCCAGTAGCACTGGTGAGATCATGTGCGAGATGATCCCAGGCCTCTGCTTTGTACTGTGAGCCCTGGTACTGGTCCTACAGCAGTCTCTGTTCATGGTGTTTTACAAAGACTCCAACCATGACCCTGTACTCTTGAATGCCCCAGCGTTGCATCTGAAAGCAAGAGCCTTCTCCAACTCCTGCCATGGTGCCTGCAGTGATCAGCTACAGCTGGTTATGGGATGTATTCCTGCCCAAGTTGTTTAAATAGGGCTGATTTCCCACCCTTTGCCGTGATTGGATGATTTTGAAAATGTTGAGCTAAGTGACGGACAAACCTTCTTAGCTAAGACTGGCAGTGCTTAAAGGGGTAGATGGTAAGCATACTTACCAATGTGCAAATCCACATAGCTATGCTAATTACTGCTAAGCATACAAATTTAAGCAATACTTACTCCAGCTAGACATAGCTGAGCACAATTTAGCATTGTTCAGCTTTCATTTTATGGACTATCAGGATTGTGGTATTGATTTCTTCTTAATGGCATCTTGTGATATGTATGTTTCCCATTCCATGACATCCTCCTTTGTGCTTTCATTACTTTATATCCTTTTGTGGCTATACTGTATGGGACACTTGTGTTTATAGGGAGGTTTCACATCTGTACTACACTGACACCTCACATTTGGACCTGCTACACTACCCTGGTTAATAAATATATATTATTCACTACTTATTTATAGAAAAGATACTTTTAGTGCTGTTTTCACATATAAAAATGAATGGACTGTATTGGGGCTCAAACCATGAATGATTGTATACTAACCAAGTGGTCTAACCACTACACTATTTTACTTTGAATGCTTTGGCTGTATGTTTCTATTTAGCTCATTTGGATGTTTCAGCTATGCTATACATAGTTGTGTGATGCGCACACCCACTCAGTTATGCTTAAACTTTATTGGGGATGGGAAAACATGTAAACTGTTTTATTTTAATTTACTGTAGGGACCATTGTGGGTGGCTGTGCTTCTGTGTGTATTATAATATATATTTTGTCCATGGACCATACCTATTAGCTGTACAGATTTTCACAGAATGTCCAGATTTTTGCCTCATATTTTTGGTGTGTTCCTCTGAAAATCTGTTCCTTTCTGGCAAATAGCTGAGGATTTGAGTCATTAAATAATAATGACAAACATTTGAGTTTAAGACTTCACATCCTTCCGAAAATTCATGCTAATGCAAAACCTAAACTTTCTAAGTTTGTATTAGCAATATTTAAAATCTGTCCCTATTTGTCCCCCCATCATTTTAGGCTTTGTCCAGATTTTTTGCTCTAAGAGGTTGAAAGGTGTGCTGTGGACATTGTTATGTTGTGATAGTGTCTGTGGACACTGTAGATGCTTTATTATTACCATATGGCAATTATGGAGTGCAGGAGGAGTGTGTGTACTGTGCAAGTACTGCTCGGACATACCCCCTGCGCTCGTATATGGATCGTGTCTGTGTGGAGAATGCAGCAGTGCACCTTCATTAATATGCAAGGCATGCTGCTGTTCTACACAGGCACGATCCGCTCCATGCAGGAATAGCACTATTCCTGCATAGAGTTTAATGAATCCAGGGGAATATGTTTATATTTTCGATATGACAAACTAACCAGGAAAATCACTAAAGAGAGTTTATATCCTGAACAAGGAGGGTACACTGAGCCTAGTGTAAATGAGAGATTTTTGTACAAAACATTTACCAAAAATATTCTTGGATCAGAATCCTTATAGACATCTAATATTATAAAATCAATGCATGAATAGTTATAGCAACCCCCACAGGCTTTGTTATCTTCAGAATGAATTAACTCCCTTCCCATGGATAATAACATGATAATACATGATGCTTGGAACAAGCAAGATGTATTTCGTGAAATCATGTAACAGCTGTTATATCATGTTTTAAGAATTTAATAGTTATTTATTTTAGTGTGGTGGTTAATACCATTTATATTGAGTGAAATAAGATTTCTTTCCTCATTGTTTCAATGCTCAGGTAAATTCAGTAGAGCATGGAGAAGCTTCCCTTTTCCCAAGAAAAGAAAAGAAAAATGTCATATAGTCCAAAAATTTTGAGTGTGAGATTTTTCATTTATTTATGAGTCCCGATCAAAATGTTAACTGCAGATAATTATTTCTTAGATTCACTTGCTGTAGAAAAATGTAGTTGTATTAATACTTTACTTGATGAATCTGAAGAAATTGGAATCCAGATGCCATCCTCATTTATCATTGTACTTTCTATATCTTAATAAATGATCTTCTTGATTGGTCAATTTCTGGCAGAAAGCCTTCTGAAAGGTGTTTGGAATTTGATTAAACAGAAGATTTGTTTTGCACAGTTTGGAAAACCACATGCTATATGATAGAGAATAAGCATGATAATTGTGATGACTGTGCCCTGGCCCAGCAATCAAGGAGCCTCATTCCTCACCACTAACACCAGGGAGGTCGTCTCATAGAAGAGAAAAGGATAACTAATACACACAGTAAAGTACAATTTCCCTTAAGTGCACACAGAGATCACAGTCAGTCTGGGGCTGGTTGCTCCCTTGCTCACCAGGTCTCCAATAAGACTACCCACTGGCACAGCTATAGGGTCCAGGTCTCAGCCTAGCTGGGCAAGCTAAAACCTCCAGTACCCTCTCTGTCCAACCAGTACTTTGTGTCCCTGCCAAATAGCTGACACAACACACACACACACTTTGAGATAAGTATTTATTCAACTTCACAGACACTCGTGGGAAAGGCTGACACAGATTCTCCAGCTGTGCCCCTTTACCCAGACCATACGGTAGCAATTACTGCCACCACCCAACTAATAATATCAGCCACTAACAGGCCCTTAAAATGGGTGTCCAATTGTTACTGTGCAATATTATAATCCAATGGTAGTGTAACTATACAGTCTAAGGCTTATTAGAGGGCCTATTACAATAAACCATATAAATATGCAATGTACTCTAGAGCTTATCTCTACACAAACCAGCCACAGGTAGAAGGTTTTAAAAATATTTAATAATAAATAATTAAAACACAAGACAAAACTACTATACCACAGAGATATCTAAGAGTTCACAGATCACACAGAAACTTAAAATAATACAATAGGACAGGTCTGATTTCAAAGAAAAAATACTTAATTAATCTTTACTAGCTTTAACTATTTCTACAAGAAATCAGAGTGCTAAAACTTACATGTGAGCTTAGGCAGAGTGCTGAGTTAGATGTCCAAAGTCAAAATACTCCCAGTCTCTTGTGAGACATAGTATTTAAACATTACTAACAAACATGTCTCTAAGGCCCTCCCAAATTACATCATTTTTGACACTTAGGTTTTCCCAGTATTCATATTGCATCATCTTAACACCTGGTCTGAGTTGTCAGGCCACAAACTGCATTATTTAGCAATCTAACACCTGCATAGAAATGTACAACAATAGAAGACATTTCACATGTATATTCTAACAGAAACAATCATGAGCAGAGAGTGATCCGCTGTGGCAACCCCTAACCAGGAAAAAAGCCGAAAGAAGAAGATGAATATTCTAACAGAAACTAGAGCAATAAAGCACATTCCAGATCTAAATTCTGGTCATAAAATTTAGCCTTAAAACAATGGGCATAAAACCTTCATCCAGCCATACTGGAGCCGAATTCTAACATGAAAGGTTCACAACATGCTTCACTGGGCCAGTAGAGTGCAATGTTGTCACATATTTTGTAATTCCATATTTCACAGTATTCTTTACACTCAAGAAACGTGCTTGCATTTTACATTTATTATCAAGAAAACATGCCTGTATTTGACATTTATTTACAAATGCCAGAATTATATATCAAATTCTATTTGACTAGGCTAGCAGCCTTCGCCCATCTCTCCCCAGTTGTCATAATAATCACTGCCATTAGATTTCTGCCTGATAAATGGCAATTTCTATGGGCAACGTCCACTTTTATGTAGGCTGTGGAATTGGTATTAGTTTACTTTTAATGCGTCAAAATAAATAAGGGCTGTACATTTTCTAAGTGCTCTGGAATACCTAGAATTCTTAAATTAAGTTGGCATTCTCTTCTTTCCAGATTCAGGGATTTTTCTTGCATATCCTGTAATTTAGTCTTCATGGTGATAGTTTTGAGAGATAATTGTGCTTGCTAGAAAAATGTACCACTTCCATCTCAAACTTATGTTTGCATTCTGAAAATAGAAACTACTTCTCTCTGTTGGACTGTTAACTGTTTAATGGAGCCAATCTCACCTCCTAAGTGCACTAGCGCAAAAACAGTAGATATTGCCCAGATGGTTACAGAGCCAGAAATTGCATTAACATGTTGTCTCTCTCCTTCATTTAAAACAATGTTAGATGAATGTGCTGCAATTCTAACTATTGCTAAAGTTGTACTAGTTCAATTAGAAATACTTGTTACATTACCAGTACCTGTGTTGATTGTTAAGACTTCTTTGTGGCAGTGATGCTGATAGATTTTTGCACTTCAATAGAAATTACAGATCATTTTTCAAACAAGGCAACTACACTGCTAGTCATAGCTATTAGAACCCCCCCCCCACCATGCTTAGATGCTCCTATCATATCTCTCAACCTCTGAATGTAAGATATCTGGAAAAGGCCTAAAAATAAGGACAGGTCTTAAAATATATTTTATAAACTTAGAAAGTTACTAGAATAAAAAGATTTAATGGTGCAGTGGTGCAGCGGTAGTTGTTGCCTCAAAGCAAGAGGTTTTCTGGTTTGATTCTCGGCTGTGTGGAGTCTGTATGTCCTCCCTGCATTCGTGTGGGTTTCCTCCCACATTACAAAGGCATGTGTGTGGAGTATTTCTCCCTGGGCCTCTGCTGAAAATTGGCTTAGTTCCAAGTCAGACTTTCCCGGTTAATAAATAAAACATTTATGTTAATATGTATTTTATGAAAGAGATATAAAGTCAGAAATTCAAATGACTGTCATTATTTAGTGACTTCAGTCCTCAGTGATTTACCAGAAAACAACACATTTTATGAGGAACAAATCAAAAATATAAGACAACAATCCGGACAGTCTGCAAAACTCTGGACTGTTGAGAGGTATGGCTCCTATTCCTTCATCCAGATTAAGTTGGACAGGTAAGTACTATAGCAATAACCCATGCCTGGGTGTGGGTAATGCGGGATTTACCCACGGTTGGCGTGGTTTGGTCCCGAGGGCGAAGCCTGAGGGACCAAACAAAGACAACCATGGGTAAATCCCGCATTACCCACACCCAGAAGTGGGTTATTGCTATTATACTATGACATTATTTAAGAAAAGAAATAATTACTTTTCTTAAATAATGGCATTGTATAATGCCTCTTTGCTGCCCTTCCGCAGCTGCCTGGTATCCGCGGCAGTTCTGATGTACCGCATGCCTACAGTACATCAGAGCTGTGGCCAAAGCAATGGAGAAAGCAAGATCTCCGTTGCTTTTACTGTTCGCTATGTTAAATGGGTGTAACATAGCGAGACAGCTAAAATAAGCAACGGAGATGTCCGTTGCTTATTTTAAAGTCTCGCCATGTTAAACCCATTTAACATAGCGAAACAGTAACGGAGATCTTGCTTTCTCCGTTTTTAAAACCTGTCTTGCTATGTTAAATGGGTTTAACATAGCGAGACAGCTTTAAAATAAGCAACGGAGATCTCCGTTGTTTATTTTAAAGCTGTCTCGCTATGTTAAACCCATTTAACATAGCGAGACAGGTTTAAAAAAAAAGCAACGGAGAAAGCAAGATCTCCGTTGCTTTTTGCACACTGTGTCACTATGTTAAAGGAGTTTAACATAGCGAGACAGCTTTAAAAAAAGCAACGGAGATCTCCGCTGCTATTTTTAAACCTGTGTCGCTATGTTAAACTCTTTTAACATAGCGAGACAGTGTTTTAAAAACAGACTTATACTAATGGAAAAAGTCCGGGTGACCGGACCTTTTTTCCATTAGTATAAGTCGATTTACAACGTGCACGCTGGCCAATCAGCGTGCACGTTTTGGAATATTAATGGGGGGTCATGGTATAATGGATAATCATACCCTTTAACAAATTCTGTTTTAAAACCAGTACAGAATAGCATGAAGAGAGAAGATAACATTGTTTCTTGGTCAGGCTCATTGTTTGTTTGAGGAGTTTGTCTCACCGCTTGAGTTGTTCAGGAAGATAATTTGTTATCCTTCAGTAAGGCATATTACTGATGCTACATTACAAAATTTAACCTGAAAAATCATTCTGGATTCAGTGCATACAAGGACTCCAAGTAGAGCTGACCACTGTGATGTGAAGTGCATGTTTGTACCATCTCCAGCCTATTCTTCACTCATGCTTTCATACACCTGATATTACTTAGGGTGTGCTATACTGCTCATGAAGATGGTAAGAAGTGGATGCCAGACATTGAGCCATGAGGAACATCAACAGCAATAGGTATTCGATTTCCCCATCTAATACTTCTTAGACAGAAGCCCATGTTCTCCAAAGTCTGAATAGGTTTGCTACGTGAGATGCTATGGAAAAATTTCTATACTATGGAAAATGTATATACATCTAAGAATACTGCACCTGCAAATTTCTAATTATTATGTTTAACATAGATATAGTTAACCATGTCAAGATGGACTGTGCTGATTCCATATCTGGGTCTAAAACCATGCTGAGTATGTTACAGTAATATGATAGCATATATGTTTGTGTATGATAACATATGTTTTGCAGCAATGTGGTATATTAGGCTTAGCACCATTAAATGAAATATTATGTACACAGTAGAAAAAGGGGTTAAGGGTGATGCACTTACCTGCACTCAGTATGCTAATACCTAGTTCATTTCTGTTTCAGAATTTGCAAGTTAACAGTTTCAGGACAGGCAATGAAGAGAAAGTATGAAATCCCACTGCAAAGGATGAAATCAAACCTCTCTAGTGGACAGATGAGGAAATAAGTCTCAGTAAAATTTGATAATAAGTAAAAAGCTGGAATATATTAAGGAAATGAGCTAAATGAGATTTGTAGGAAAGAGATATGCAAAACAAAATATATGCAATTAGGAAATATCTTAGCAATTGGATCACAGAGTTAGGGTGGAATTAGTCGTGAAAATGTTTCACAGAGTATGAAAATTAATAAAAACTATGAAATAATATGACTTTGTAGATTCTGACATAAATTTGACAATTAAAGGACAAATGTAGTAAAAACAGTCCCCGGGATTCATGAACCTTGCGCCAGGCGCCCGCATAGCGTTGGCGTTATAACGCCAAATATGGCTGCTGAGCGATTCAGGTATGAATGAATTCCACGTGCACTA